>NC_061061.1:2744796-2794796 GCF_021917145.1 Hypomesus transpacificus | reverse complement strand
CACAAAACAGCACTGTAACCCTAGTATTCCTTGTCCAGGTATGGGTTTGGGCTGCTGGATGCTGCTCTCATGGTACAGCAGGCTATACTCTTCAAACCCCGCCCTCCACACAGGAAATGCTCACAGGAAATCAACTTTGACCCCGCCAGGTAAGCCGCTTGACTTTTCACCCCTGAACTAGATGTATTTGCTCAAACCGAATGATGCTTTCATGGCAAGGTGGAGGGTCATTGGTTTACATCCCACCAATGACATCAGGCTTGTCATGTGTCAAGGCATTTGATTGGCAGATGGATTTCTGTCCCTCCAGGATCCTCCCCTCTGGAGGACAGGTTAGTATCATCATCCAATCCGATGGATGCCTGGGGAAGGACACTGAGGTCAACACTCTGGAGCATGTGCAGGTCAGAGGGGCAAAGGGTCAGGGGTCATTGTTGCGAATCAAGGTTTACCGCAACATTGTTCATACTGTGCTGTGACATGAAAGCATAGAATGTAGTGTTTCCTGAAGACATGAATGAGGTTGCTCAGAAATGCCTATTTAATGACAGTTTTAGATGCTTTTATTCATTTATTTAAGCATTTAGCATTGATGTTCTATAGTTCTTTGTGAACTCTTTTTAGTATGGTTTGCTTCAATATGACAAATTTTTCGGTGGCTCTTTTCCTGTGTAAAATGAGTGTTGAAGAAAGACAGTCGCTCATTTATGTGTGTTTGTGTGTGTCTGTGTGTGTTTGCGTGTGTGTCAGCACGTTACAGCCAGAAAGCGTGGGTCAGAGCTTCGCTGTGGGGTGTGATTGATAGACGTGTTGCCATGGGAACGAGGTGTAAACAGGAGTGAGCTGTCAGTCTTGGCACTGTGCTGCTGTCACACCAGATGTGCTGTTTGCGTGCGTGTCTCTGTGTGTGTGTCTCTGTGTGTGTGTGTGTGTGTGTGTCTCTGTGTGTGTGTGTGTGTCTGTGTGTGTGTGTGTGTCTCTGTGTGTGTGTGTGTGTGTCTCTGTGTGTGTGTGTGTGTGTGTGTGTGTCTCTGTGTGTGTGTGTGTGTGTGTTGGGGGAGGGGGCTTATCTGTTTATCATCTGGCTCATATAACCACATATCTAAAACCCTTCACCTATCTTGCTATCTCTCTTTCTCTCCCCTCATCAACCTCTCTCCTTTTTCTCCTTCAACCTCACTCCCTTTCTTTTCCTTTCTTTTCCTTTTCTTTTTCTTTCCTTTCTGTTTCGCTTCCTTTCTTCCCCCCCCCGTCTTGCCCGGTCTCTTTCCTTCTCGCTCCCCCCCCCCCCGCCATCCACGGACATTCTCTCACTCCTGCACCCTCTCTCTCACTGTGGCTCATTCTATGCGTTCTTCTCTCCCTCGCTCCCTCTATCCCACCGCCCCTCCCTCTCTCTCCAACCGTCTCTCTTTCTCTCTCTCTCGCTCCCTCTCTCGCTCCCTCTCTCTCTCTCTCTCTCTCTCTCTCTCTCTCTCTCTCTCTCTCGCTCTCTCTCTCCAACCGTCTCTGTCTCTCGCTCCCTCCTTGTCCCCCAGGTGTGTGTGAGCCTCAGCAGTGTGTGTCGCGGGGACTTGTCCGTGCAGCTGGAGTCTCCAGCGGGCACGGTGTCGGTCCTGCTGGCACCGCGGAGGAACGACGACTGGACCGGCGGCCTGAGGAACTGGACCCTGATGACGGTCCACAGCTGGGGGGAGACACCCCATGGGCCCTGGGCCCTCAAGGTCAGACTGGGTCATTCGTGGGTTTCAAGGTCGTCCACAAACCGTCACATCCTCACGGCTTCACCCCATCAAGCAACCCTCCCGTTCTTCTCTCTTCCTATTCCGCCTCTCTCTCTCTCCTCCTCTTCCCTCGCTTCCTCCCCCTCTCTCTGGTGGGTGGATGCAGTAGAGGGGTCAGGAGGAGAGTCAGGTGATGATGGAGGCTCCGCGACCCTGGCCGCTTCAGCCCCTCTCCTGACTCCTGACTCCTCCCTCTCCTGACTCCCCCCTCAGTGGCACAGCCCACACCCCCACAGTTCCTGCTGTGGGCGGGGGGGCCTGGAGGCAATGAGGGCCCTGTATGCTACATACCCTGTGCCTCAGTATATATATATATATATATATGTGTGTGTGTGTGTTGAACTCATTTCAAACAGTTGTAGGGTTATGCTGGAGAGATGAAAGAGACTGTCTATCTCCTAGACACAAACCACACACAAACCACACATAAACCACACACACACACACACACACCCCTCTCGCGTCCTCCTGCAGATTTACTGTCCCCTTTGTGACCAATTACTCAGGCCCAGCGCACGAAAGACAGCGAGAGCACAGCACACACACACAGCACACACACACACAGACGCACACACACTGCAGAGCAGGGATGCTCATTACCAGTGAAGTCAGTGTGCTCAACATACATTAACACACACATCTGACTCCCCGACAGCTTAACACACTGCTAATAAGCACACACGGCATTTAACACGCCTTCGACTTAGCGTATAGCATCACCGCTACCCCAACCTACAGACACATAAGCACACACACATGCACACATGCACGCAAAAACACACGTATGCATGTGTGCGCACACACACACACAAACATGCACGCACACACATGGAAAAGGGGATGAAGAGAGCAGGGGAGAAAAGGAGAGGGGTGTTGAAAGGAGAAGGTGGGGAGAGGTAGCAGGCCGAATGACCTTCCAGAACAGGGAGGGGTGACAGGGTGAAGGACAGTCCCAGGGCTGGACAGCCACAAGCAAACAACACTTTCAGTTGAAAGATTTCCCCCACGATCCTCCTACTAGGAGTGAGTGAAGGTTTACAGTGTCAAATTAGAATACCAGTCTCTCTCTCTCTGTCTGTTCCACTTTCTATCTCTGTCTCTGCATCTGTCTGTCTGTGTGTCTCTTCCCTGCTCTCCTAATCTTTCTCTATCTCTCTCTCTCTTCTGCATTGAGTTAAGCATGCCTCTTACGTAAACAAGGATTAAACACATACATACAGTCCCACACACACACACACTTGGCAGTCACACATGTCATATTATAGGTAATGATATTGTAAGAACACCACACACTTTTTCACAAACAGATCTCCCGTACGCCCACAAACATACACCCACAAAAATATAAACACACACAAACACACATGGATACACACACACACACACACTCTGGCCCAAGGTGGATTTCTAGAGGTGCATACATTTGCATGTATTTCCATATTTAATGAGTTTGGGGAGATCAAGCGATCCAAGTGCTCCTTTGTGGGTATTTCTCTCTCTCTGTCTCTCTCTCCCACTCTCTCTCTGCCTCTCTCTCTCTATGGCCCTCCATGTGAATATCACCCACTGTGTGTTGGCACCTCGTCACAGATGGTCGGGGGCCGAGGGCACCCTGTGGGCATGGGGTACCTTTTGTGTGTGTGTGTGGAGGGGGACGGGGGATGGGAGTGGATGTGTGTGTGCGTGCATTTGCATGTGTGTGTATGTTTGTGAGTGTACAGTTCTGAGTGTGTGTGTGTGCTTGTGTGTAAATAAGAATGCACGCATGTGTTTGTGGGTGTGTAGCAATGTGTACATGGAAGTGTGTGTGTGTGTGTGTGTGTGTGTGTGTGTGTGTGTGTGTATGTGGTTCCCTGCGTGGTGAGTGGCCACTGTGGCCCTGTTGAGGATGATTGATGCAGCTAAGGGAGGAGAGAGAGACCCAGGCTCTCACACTGCTGAGACCCTGCTGCTTTACATATGTACACCCAGCAAGACTTCTACTGGCATCCTCCGACTCTCTCTCTCCCTCCCTCTCTCCCTGGCATCCTCCACTCTCCCTCTCTGCCTCTCGCCCTGGCATCCTGCCCCCCCCTTTCCCTCCTTCCCTCTCACTCTCCCCCTCCTTCTCGCTCTTCCTCTCTCCTTATCCCCTTCTCTCCTACCTCTCTCTCCCCCCCTTCGTTCGCATCCCTCTCTCCGTCTCCCTCTCTTCCTCTTTCTCGGGCGCCCTGTACTCCCTCTCTTCCTCTTCCTCTCCTACTCCCACTCCTTCTCTGTTCTCCTCCCCCCTCTCTCTCTCTTTCTTGCTCTCGTTCTCCATCACTCTAAACCGTTCTGTCACCCTTTCTTGCAGTTATTTTCTCGCTCCCCAACTCACTCTTTTTTTTCTCCCACCTACCATATCCTCCCCCATCTCTCACGTCTATTTATCTCTCCAACCTGGTCTCTCTCTCTAACTCGCTCCCTCTCTTCCGGCTATGCATCTCTCTAACCTGGTCTGTCTCGTTTTAACCCTCTTGGCCAGTCCTTTGCTGGTCTAGTCTCTCTAACCTGGTCTCTCTCTCTTCATCGCTCTCTCCTCTGGTCTCAGCCTAGCAGGCAGGCTATTGATCCACCTCTGGTGTCCAGCTGTTTGTTTACCAACAACAGATCAATACCTCAACCAGCTGGAGACCACCGGCAACAGCCTCTCTCTCTTTCTCTATTTCTCTCTATCTCCAAAACACACATACACACTCACTCTGACTGTAAGTGATATTGAGCAAATGAGACCCATTCTACTCTGCATTAGTACTGACAACAGCTTTATTTGTTAATGTAATCAGGTTGATGTGTAACTGGCAGGTGTATGTGTGCGTGTGTGTCTGTCTGTGCTCACGTGTATGTGTGTGTGTCCCCAGGTGACAGACCATCTTGGTACGGTGGAGGCGTGTGTGAGGGAGGGGGGGGCAGAAGTCGCTGCTGGGGCCCTGCTCAGTCTCACACTCACCCTATACGGCACCTCCCACAGACCCCCCCGGGGTGAGCCTCTCTCTCCCTCTCTCCCACCTCCCACTCACTCTTTCTCACTGTCTCTGACTCTCTCATTCACTTACTCTCTTTCTCTCCATCTATCAGTCCAGCTCTCTCTATTTCTCTAGTCCACGGTAGGGGGGGTCACCAGGGGGAGTGATGTGTAATTACTGTTTGACCCCCGCTCACACACCCCCCCCTCCTCCCCCTCTCAGTGTGGGCTAGTTGCCTGCTGCTGCGGCTCTCGTTAGCGCGGCCGCCGGGGATGCTGGGAAGTCTTCCACCAGGTGGGAGCTGATCTGTGACAGAGACACTCCACCTCCTACTCTTCTCTCTCTCCCCCGTCTATCTCTCCGTCTCTCCGTCTCCTTGCCTCCATCCCTGCATCCCTCCTCTTCTCCTAGGCCTTGGATCTGGTGCCAGTTCAAGCTGTTAGTCCATCTGCTGTCCACACCAGGCCACAGTTTCAACTGTGAGCCTGCAAACACACGCACACACACACACTCAGGCAAAAACACATACACCACACACACACACGTAAGGACACACGTGCACACTCTCACACATCGCACACACGCAGAGTCACAATTCTCGTCACAGAGATTTTCACAGTACATGACAAACATGCACTAAGTCCCATTGACTGGGTTAAGCTAAGGAGGATGTGTTTTTCGCATTTAAAACCCTTTTCTCTAGGTACACTCCACCTTCAATAAGTCCTCGCGCACAGATTGTAAGAGAGTGTGTGTGTTTCAGTGTTCTAAAGGAAGCTAACTTGCTGTGATTATGAGGCAGTAATTGAATGGGGATGGTGTGTGTTTAATAGAGCTGTTGTTCCCTAGTGTTCCTGGCAAAATCTGAGGAGCTCTGGTTTTACACACACACACCAACCAACCAACCCACACACACACCCACACACACACACACCCACACACACACACAGACACGCACACAGTGTTTTTATTGTCTTTGTGCCAGTGTGTTTGTCCTATATCATGTCTGCCTGTGTTGCTTAGTGATGGAGGCAGTTTCTCCAGAAGAATGACAGGCTGTTAAAGGCTTCCTACCTGTGAGCTGCTATAAGAATGAGAAACTGCAGTGTGTGCGTGGATGCTTGTGTGACACCCAGACAGGAATGTCTGTATACCACACACGTACATAGTATAATCCCCACCTCCCCCCACATCAGTGGTAGAGCCTCAGCCTGGTGTGGTCTCCATGGGAGCGTACCATCCTGTTTCCCAAAGGGGGGTGTTGGTCCGGAACAGAGCACCTCCTCATGACCTGGTCCAGTGGGCATATGCACATGAGACACGCAGGAAGGTGGGCACAGCCGATATTCCTGCCCCTCGCCATCGAAAGGTACAGGCCCTCCCACACACACACAAATATATACATACACACATACAGTACACACACACTCACACAGACTGTGATTGAGTGTTCCTATAAATCACCCATGGTGCCTAATTTCCTATGGATTTCAATTTCCCCCTCTGGACAAATGTGCATTGATCAAGCTCAGGTGTAGTGCGGCCCAGGCATCGCTGACTCTGACATGCTGAAGAATGGCTTTCAGACTGAGGAGTGAGTGTGTCTAAGAGAGGGAGAGAGAGAGAGAGAGAGAGAGAGAGAGAGAGAGAGAGAGAGAGAGAGAGAGAGAGAGAGAGAGAGAGAGAGAGAAAGACAAACGTGTGTGTGTATAGCAGATAGCGACGGCAAGACAGAACGAGAGAGAGACAGAGAGACAGAGAGACAGAGAGAGACAGAGAGAGACAGAGAGAGACAGCGAGAGACAGAGAAAGCGAATGAGCGTCTCCAACCTCCACCGCCCACCGACACTCCTCCCGGGTCTCGGAGTTGAGAGTCTTCCTGTCCCCAGGACCACGGGCTGGCGTCAGGGCCGCTGGTGTCCTTCAGGAACGAGGAGATGGATGACACAGACGGGGCCGAGCTGGGGGACCAGCTGAGGCAGCTGTGGAACACTCTGAGAGACCGGCTGGAGAAACACTGGAGACCGTACCAGGTTGCTTCTCCCAACTACTCCACCGAGGTCCTGCTGTCCAAGTCTGTGTGTGTGTGTGTGTGTGTGTGTGTGAGAGAGAGAGTGTGTGTATGTTGGTGTAGTCTCAAGTGGATCTGAGACAAGCAGAGAAAGACTCATGTAGGATCCATCCAAACCCTGTTTCAGGAAGATGTTGCTCTGAGGAACTTCCGGCGGGCGGGGCTACCTGGAGGGGAGGAGCCTCTGGAGGATGTACACAACATGCAAGATGGAGTGGGAGGAGCCTTTGGGTCGGCACCACCGCCGGACAGGAAGCTGAACCTCGATGACAGGAATCATCTTCCTTGATGGCGTCGCCTGGGAGATGGCTGAGGACACTCCTCCATGCCAACAGAGGGGAGGGGCTAGATTAGTGGGTGGGGCTAGATGAGAGCATTGGTAACGATGGAGGGAAAGAGTAGCGAGGATAGGAAGAGGAGGGAGAGAAGAGGTGAGATTGTGGAGGCAGGGGTGTTTTTCGTTTTCGTTTAACCTTTACTTAACCTGGCAACCCGTGGAGGTCGAAAGCTTCTTCAGCAAGATGTCCCAGTGCAGACCAGACAAACAACACCAAGCAGCAGGGGGCCTACACCTCGCCCCCCCCCCCCCCCCCCCCCACTGCACCCCCCACCCACCCATGGTGACCTGCAACACACAGCTTTGTGTTTGACCCTGTCTGTGAAGACTGCCTCTCGTGGGTACAAACATATATAAAAAAAATACTACTGAAAACATTGACGGTCCCAGTTCTCCCCCAGCCCAGCCCCCAGCCCTCCCCCCACCCATCTCTCTTTCCCCTAAGGGGGGAGGTTTTATGAAGTGTATGTTTGCTTAGTTCAGAGTTCAATTAGCCCCCTGTTGCCGATCCTGGTCACTCCTCATTGAGTTGGACAAACACCTCGTTAGATTTCAGCAGCCTAATTTCTCTCCATCCTCAAATTAATTTCAGATCATGACAAGATCCAAGTAATATCAGCGTGAGCTCCCTCCCAGTTCCCAGTCCATTAAGCTGTCTGGGCTCAGAAACATGGCTGTTGGTGTGAAACCTCACTTTGGAGATGAGAAGACCCTGTGTTCTCT
This sequence comes from Hypomesus transpacificus, assembly GCF_021917145.1. Lineage (NCBI taxonomy): Eukaryota > Metazoa > Chordata > Actinopteri > Osmeriformes > Osmeridae > Hypomesus > Hypomesus transpacificus. Next base: position 2,786,894 of record NC_061061.1, on the reverse strand, counting down.
TCATGTGTTAAGATGTGCAAGGACCCCCCAAAAATAAAATGGACAGAAATGTGTCTGATTATTTTCTTGAAAAACATTCAGGTTTATTTGCATTTTATACGTTCTCTCTCTCTCTTTCACTATTTCACATACACACACGCTTGACTAGTTCTGTGGAAATTCTTGAAAAGCACTTGTGATAAAACTGGTCAGGAGGGACCAAGATCGTTGCCAGTTTCACACGTGTGGGAACGGACTGAAATAATAGTATTCATTATGCTGCTTGGCACACCAGGCTGCCAGCCCTGGCATCACAGCACTGGCTGTGTGGATTACCTTCGTAATCTGTGCCCGCCATTGAGTGCTGATACAGGTGTTCATGTGCCAGATTCTCTGTTGTCTTCCAGGGGGGGTTATCAGACTTAGCAGGGTAATCTGCTGTAAACGCAGCCTGGGGAGGGAGATCAGATGACAGCCAGCCAGCAGATCACTGATCCCCCTGCTCTCTCCTTCCCTGTCCATCGCTCTCTCGCTTTCTTAGTCTTTCCACTCTCCTTCTTTCGCCCTTCTCTCTCCTGCTCCATCTCTTCTTCTCTCTGTCTCTCTCCCTCCATCTCTCCCTCCCTCAGCCAAGCTACCAAATGTGGCTGTGAGGCTACCGGTGGAGCTTTATGAGGTGTGAGTCACTTGTTGATCCCCGTGTCTGCATGGAAAAGGAGAGGCCAGCCGGGTTAGCGGTCGGACAGGCGGGAAGACGTGACGAGGCTAATGTGGACATCGTGTCCAGGCTGTAATTCGGACGAACTCGATCTCTCCTCACGGTCCGTCCCAGAGAGCCGTCTTCACTCTGACCACGGCTCGGTCCTGTCTTCGTGCCATCCTGTGTCGTCCCATCTCTCTCCTCTCGTCTGTGCTACATGACCCGCCCGTCTCTTCAGGTTGTCAGAATGGAGAGCAGTGCAGTACCCCCGTCCCCTCTCTTTCTCTTTCATTCGGGGGGTCCCTCAATATTCTCTCACCCTCCACCACAATAGACCCTCACCCCCCCCCCCCCCACTCCCTCGTCCTCTCCCTCTCTCCGACGCCCCCTCCCCCAGGGCTGTGTGTGGGTAGGGGTGCAGTTTTAAGCAGGTCTTTGAGAGTCTAATTGCATTGGTCCATAGCCCCTGAGAGCCTGCTCAGATCACACTGCACCGTGGAGGGGGTCACGTCACACACACCCTCTCAGGCTCGCTGCAGTGTCCCGCACACAATACACACAATCAGAGCACTCCCTCTCCTCTCCCAAACTCTTTCTCTCGCTCCCGCTCGCTCTTTCTCTCCCTCTCTCTCACACTCGCTCTTTCTCTCCCTCTCTCTCCCTCTCGGTAATTCTCAAACTCGCACAGTTTGTCAAACTCCTTTTCTTAGAGAACAGGCCTTTTTTGGTTGCATCACACAGAAGTCTACATCTAGAGAGACAGCCTGCTAGTCTTGTTCTGATATGGGACATTGCTCGTAGTCATGTAGGTTGGGTGGTGGTGGCCGATTTCACTACAAGGCCAGTGTTCCAGAGTCTTAGCCTGACCTGGGGTGGCCTTGTGTCTTGTGTGTGTGTGTGCGTGTGGGTGCGTGTGTGTGCTGGTAATGAGCTCATGGCTCTAGTTATCCCAGACTACAGTTAAATGTTTCTGTCATGCAGTCAGTTGAGTATATAACAATGAAACAATCAGAGATTTTTTCGAACATCACATAACGTTTGTCGTTTGATTTTTCATTACATGAAGCGTATCTGAGAACGTAATTCTTTTTCCCTACAGCATTTGAACATGAACGAAATTCGCAGAGGGACATGAGCTGATGTATGGGGCGACAGTTACCTAATTAGACCGTTAAAAATTGAATCTTTACAGCATGCGGGTCATATAATTACTGTTAATTTAACGCTTAGATTCTTCGTCGTTAATTTTTATTCCCTTAAATGTAGTTTGGCAGCGGTTCTTGGCGCTCAAAATAGACGTTTCTGTAGGGGAGAGCACGTTGGCCCTTCCAAATGAATTAGCAAGGACCCCACAGTCCAAATAACAAGACTCGCATCATTTATGCGTTGTTAAGCCATGTAATTGAACGACCAATAGTTTGCATATTACACCATTAAAATAATGTGCTTTGCGTTTCTCCCAACACGACTGTTTAAGACTGTGTGGTGATGTGGTAATTCCTCGAATTACAGCCCTAATTACAGCAAATGTTCTTTTCATTTGGATGATTTCAGTGTTACGCCACAATGATGTTCAATATTGCGAGAATGAATTACTGAGCCGTGCCTTTAAACTTCTTCTCATTGGACTCTAATCCTCCACTGCAATGTAACCTCAAAGACATACCCTACAGTAAAATGATTAATAAAATAGCATATTATTCTCTTTGTGTCCACGGAAAGAGGATAACCTAATACGCCACTTTATTGTTACTAAGCGTATAATAGTTTAAATAGTTTGGCTGCATGCATGCGCAGAAGACCACAGAGGAACAAGTCATTGTAATCAATAAGCTTCTGATTTGCAGTGGGCTAACCTGACTTGATTCGGCAAATTTACACAATGACTACAGCCAGTCAAACATCTTCCCCTGTGGGGACAACAGTTATTCAAGTAGTCAGTTGTATATTTTTGTTGTATTGTGTTTGTGTATGTTAGCCTATAGCTCATTTAAATTTTGTGTAGGCCTAGATGTTTTCTTTTTCGATTTAATGGTCGTTTCTCAATAGTTTATTGAACACTTTTTTTGAGTGCCATATAGTTCTATGATCAATACTTTTCTGGCTGTAATTGCCAGCTGTTGTTCATGTTCTGTAATGAAAACTCAATGTTGTGTACAACGAGGAGTCAGATAGTTAAAGAGCCATATGCTGTCGCAAAGTTGGGTCGAATATGCATTTTCGAATCTTTTTGATGTTGTCTTCACTCTCTGTTAGATGTCTGAGACTAAAGAAGTAGGTTATACTCTCTGTCTATCTTCTCCCCACGTTACTGCATCTTTCTCCCCAACTGTCCCTCTCCCCCATTCCCGCTCTCCCCAACCCCTCCCCTGTACCCTTTGTTCGCGCGGAGGGGCCCTCCACTCTAAATAGGCCTTTAGATAGTCACGAAGTGGGGGCGAAAGTAGCTGCGGCGCGAGCTCTGTTGTTTCTTTTACTTCTCTCTATGGCAACCAGCAGCGGCTGGGCAAGAATGTCCCTCTGCGGACAATGCCCTTGCCCTATCACACACACACACACACACACACACACAGGACACTAAGGGACGGCAGCTGTGACGGGCCTGACACCTGCGCTCCAGCCCTGGACTGAAGCGCTAAGCCGCTTGCGCACGTCTGTCCCGGGTGCTTTCAAGCTGATAGGCTGCCAGTGGCCTGCTATATTTTAATGACTGGTAAGAAGCATCATATTCCTAGTTTAATATTGGTCACACAAAATGGACTGCATACCTAATTCTACCTCACCCTGTGATTCGGATTGAATTGAATTACTGTGGCCTATGTCTGAATTCAATTTAGTTTACATTCACACACACACACACACACACACACACACACACACACACACACACATACATACACACACAAACACACACACACACACACACACACACACACACACACACACACACACACACACACACATGGAAGACAGAGAAAAGAAGGAAAGAGAGAGAGGGAGTGAGTAGTTTTAGTGCCTAAAACCACAATGACATCATCATCATGGTGGTTGAACCGTCAGTGGGGCCATCACATTAAGGTTGTCACACACACCCCATTACTTTTCATTCACTTCACATAGGTGCACCTGCCCCGGTCACGATCCAACCATCTAACCTAAATCTAACCTGATCAAATATGCTTGTTGTTTCATAGAAGTCTACCTCTAATTTGATTACATTTGGATGAAGATCATTGTGGGGAGTTCTTTTACTGTGTGACTAATGCAAAACCATATGTTAATTTTAGACAATTTAAAAATGAAAATACTGTTTTCTCACGTAAATATTGCCTAGGCCTATTTAGATTACAAGAAGCAGACAGGAATGTTTAACTATTAATTTGGCATATCACACACTGCCACCCCAACTTTGGCACACATTCAGTTCACTAACGTATTTCAAAACAACAATTATTAAGTTTTCCAAAACTTTCAGAAAATGCAATGATCGTCACAAAGTCAAGATTGCACATGGGATTGCCCACACATTTTAATGCGTACAAATGTTATTTAATACGAAATGTATGCATACTTACATTTAAACAATCGAATTCACTTACTTGAAATCAGTGAGTTATTTAGACTGATGCATTAAAAGCCTATATCCAATACTTTACTCATTATACTATTCATAATATTCGTTTTACTGGAAGGCGTTGGACAGGATATCTATCACCTGCGAGAATGGCAGAACTATTCCTTATTGTTCCATTGAGAATCTCCAGATCGGCGCGCTGTTTCCCATGCAGTACCCAGTCTCGCACGTCCAGAGGTGCCGCAGAACTCGCTGCTCTCCCAGAGAGGGGGGTAGTGTTTGATGAGACTCCCAGCCATCCAATGAACAGGCCGTTGCCCTTAGCAACCACGTCCATCAGCCTCGTGTAGCCAATAAGCGGCGGGGCCAGGCGGACTCCAGGTGCGTGTCGCTGCGTCCACTTGGCACAGAGCCTGGGAGACGCCTGTGGCAGCGAGCGGAGTAACTGTCAAATGCAAGGTTTCTTTAATAAGAGCTATCAGTCCTGCTCTGAGAGACATGGCGACCACAGCATCTAACCACTACAGCATCCTCACTTCCAGCGCCTCCGTCGTGCACTCGGAGCCCGGAAACATGCAGCAAGGCACGGCGTACAGGGACGCGCAGACCCTGTTGCAGAACGACTACTCACTGCAGAGCAACAGTCACCCGCTCAGCCACGCGCACCAGTGGATAACAGCGCTGTCTCACGGGGAGGGCGCCCCGTGGTCGAGCAGTCCCCTTGGCGAGCAGGACATCAAGCCCTCGGTGCAGGGCACGAGGGACGACATGCACAACTCCCCCAACCTCCAGCACCAGCAGCGTCCACCACACCTGGTACATGCGCCGCACGGGAATCACCACGACGCCCGAGCCTGGAGGACAACCACCGCGGCTCACATACCGACCATGGCAACTTCTAACGGACAGGGTCTGATTTATTCTCAGCCCGGGTTTGGTGTGAACGGACTGATTCCCGGTAGTGGACAGGGAATGCACCACCACAACCTGAGAGACGCACACGAGGAGCATCACAGCCCGCATCTCAGCGACCACGGACACCCGCCGTCCCAGCAGCACCAGCAAAACCATCACGACCACTCGGACGAAGACACGCCGACCTCCGATGATTTGGAGCAGTTCGCCAAGCAGTTCAAACAACGGAGGATCAAGCTGGGCTTCACGCAGGCAGACGTGGGTCTCGCCCTGGGGACGCTCTATGGAAACGTGTTCTCCCAGACCACCATCTGTAGGTTTGAGGCCCTGCAGCTCAGCTTCAAGAACATGTGCAAACTGAAGCCTCTGTTGAACAAGTGGCTAGAGGAGGCGGACTCGACCTCGGGCAGTCCCACTAGCTTGGATAAAATTGCTGCCCAAGGAAGGAAAAGGAAAAAACGGACCTCCATCGAGGTAAGCGTAAAAGGGGCTTTGGAGAGTCATTTCTTAAAGTGCCCAAAACCCGCGGCCTCAGAGATTACGTCCTTGGCGGACAGCCTGCAGCTGGAGAAGGAGGTGGTCAGGGTTTGGTTCTGTAACCGGAGACAGAAGGAGAAACGGATGACTCCTCCCGGTGGACCGCTCCCTGGGACCGAAGATGTGTACGGGGACACGCCACCACATCACGGAGTCCAAACGCCAGTCCAATGAACAGCTGTTTTTATTTATCCTGAACATTATATATAAACCACTGGACTATATTGATAGAGGGTGTTTTATAGTTGACAGAGAGGAAAGTAAGAGAGTTCTCACACAAGATCTGCTTTGAATATCGTTGAAAACTGAATAGCAATGGAGATTACGTTTTCTTCACGAGCTGTAAGAGAGCATAGTAGGCTCTGCTTTTCGAGGATATGCCTATGTGATTCGACGCAGTTTTTAGGTGTAGCCCTATTGTGGATTGAAAAAAAAACACTTGACCTGAAGGGAATCCTGATTCAAAACTAGCTTCTTAACTTGACGGTTTACATTGTCGACTTTTCTAGTGTATTGAATCTGTAAGGGTGATCCCCAATTCCAGTTGTGTTCTGGACGTGTGCATCCTGCAGAGAGCCCTATAGACCTGTAACTCCAGCTGTCCCAAACACTCAGCACTGCCATTTATCACCCAGTTATGTTTGACATTCAGCATTGTTGTTGGGTGTTCCATTTAATTATAAGGTAGCTGCTAGTTAGCCCTTTATTATGATCAATTATTGCGCGATAGGCCTACGTTATTATTATTTTATTGTTATTATTATTATTATTATTGTTGTTGTTGTTGTTGTTATTATTATTATTGTTATCATTATTATCAAGCCAATATTAAACGCAGCTATACTAAACTAGAATAATTTCGTTCGGCTGTAGGGAGTTTTTATATTCTGGACCATCAACCTCCTCTCTTGCAGTGATATAGGAGCACGTGCAGTTCTAAACACAAAAGGCTGCCAACAGTGAGCCTCGCGCCATGCAGGCAGGTCACGGAAGGGCTACGTGGCGACGAAAACCTGGCACTTTTCTCAAAAAGAAATACAGCAAGTTCCACAGAACATTGTGAACTATTTTGTATATAATGTAAAACATGACATCATGGCTTATTCTCACTGGGGCACTTTTTTCTTTCAATGTTTTAAACAGAACAAGCTATAGCAGTTTATTTTTTTATTCCAAATGATTTGGCACAATATTATTATATTTCTTATGTTTCTATTTAAAGTTATTTGTCACTGGCATTATTATTGTTTACAGTGCAGCCTATGTTTTGCCTATACATGTACAGGATACATTTTGTTCATGAATTGTTTTTCATAGGCCTCGATATTTTAATTCGCTGTTACAGTGAGGTCGCTGTCATTATAATTACAATCAAACATGTGCTTTAAAGACGAATTAAGATTAATTTGGTAATTGTGTTTTAAATGATTGGCCACTAAACTATGAATCATACCATATTGGCAGAGAGGCGATATTTTCGCTGCAATATATTCTATTTAAAAGAAATATATGTTTTTAAATTCCTTTAAAAAGGAAAAAGATATTCAGATATCATTTATTGATTAATATAAACAAATGTTTCTAAACCTCCGAAACGTCATTATTATTATTAGTCTCAATATTATTGGCTGAATTATTAGTTTGTTTATTTTTATCCTTTGGCCATCTTCCAACCTTGTTTTTGGTATGGCTGATCTATCCCAGATTTGATTGGGTGTCTTGTAATCGAGGTTGTAATTTATTATGATACAAAGATGTAAATGATACAAAGTAGCCTACGAGAGATAAACCACAGTGGCATGGAGAAGGCTATTGAGGGACATCTTTTTTTTCTTCAGCGAATTGTCATAACCATCACCGTCACTGCTAAGTGTATATACATATTTTCTGATAACCGTTTGATTTGTTTGTAGCTTTGCTTTATTTAATGCAAAATAATATCCAGGGACACGTGACCTCTCTCCGAAGCAACCTTCTCAGTCTTTCTTTGGGAGAAAAGAAACGTCAGAAACGTCAGTCATGACTTGGAGAATCTCCTGTAGCTTTAAGTAATCCGTCAATCCTACAATTCATTTAAAATCAAGTGGGATGATATGATTTGATGTCATTTCGTGTTTATTTTTTATTATTATGATTTTGTATTTTGTTTGTCACATTTTCTGGTCTGAGTGAACCATGAGCTCAGTCAAGACGCGCAGAGATGGTGATAGAAATATGTTTAGGTATTTCATCACTTGGTATTATGAACAAAGACTTGCACATTTTTAAATAAGGGGGTTGATATTAAAATACTTTTTTCAACGTCGAGATTCTATGGATTTTTATTCAGAGCGCTTTGAAAGACACACAGCTGATTGCATTGTTTGATATTATACCCACCACATTAATGTGTTTGCTATGCTTTTTTTTGTCTTCTCACAATTGAACGTTCACGTGTCACAGAGGTCACGTGAATGATGGGGACAGAGTGACAACAGAACAGGAGGCTGCAGGGCTCGCGGCCTGCTCCACCTGTCTGTATACTGTCAATCAAAGCATTCTGTCCCGTGCGCTTCGGGGCCGCAGAGGCATCGCTCCAAACTTGGCCCAGCCAACATCGACACAACGGTCAATAAATCAATTCGGATACGATTCAACTACACTCTGCTGGTCACAACTGGCGGGACCCCAGAGGCCAAACAAGCGTTCTCTGACGGATGTATCAAAACCACGCAGTGTCTGAACTGCAATGTCACCCCCGCGATGACGGATCAAGGATCGAAGACTGCATGATCCACACCCAGCATAAAGCTTACTCACTCCAAGGCAGGTCTCTGCTGAAGTAAAACAGGGATGGTCGCCGTTACGACTTTCGTCTGACAGTCGTTAGACCACATAGGCTACTCTACGTCGAAATAGAGAATTTTATTGGAGTAATCACCGGCACATTATCCGACATAGGCTACTTGTTTCCACCTTTTGTATTCGTGGTCTGAACATGTTCATCGGAGGCTACAGGCCTAGTGTGCATCCGCTCGGTCGGGTTAACTCCAACTCGTCTAAAGCTTAGGCTTCCAGAATGTGATGTGTTGTGTAGCCTAATCCACACCATCAGATGCCCTTTAGCAAGCTATATTTTGTGGATACGACAGTAGGCCTACAAATTGAGATGTGCGTCTATCCTAAACACATTGGCTTGGAAGGGAACATTAGGAAAATTACAAAGCCGAACAGGTGCTAGTTTGTCAGTAGGCAATTAGTAGGCTAAAACTTTATCATCATGTTTAAGCATAGGCTACATTCATACATTTCTAATCTTCAGTAGCCTAATTGGCTAGTAGTGGGTTAGATAGGCTATTTAAAAAGAGCAACAGTTGATTGATATATAGGCCTAGCTATCAATATGCGTTTAGAGGAACTAATATTCATGGGTCCTAACGAGGCAGTATATGACTTGGCGTTTCCATTAGGATGTGGCCCGTGCACCCCTTTGGAGCTGTGAACTGCAACGTTTCATAATCAGAAAAGTACGGTCGCGTGCGCTTCATCTGCTCACTTGCAGATGCAATTAATACTGCACCACTTTGATTACATTTGTAGTTATTTTGCCGTGACTTACAGAGATTTCTCACGAGACTCGCAGAGCCTCGCTGGTGCTGATAAAAGCGGTCCTCTGCCGCCATCTGGCGGAATCCACGTCAACGTTACGCCATGGTCCTGTCTGCTGCTTTTTGGTAACTTTTGTTTTGACAGTGAATAATATTTTTTTCGGGATAAAATAAACGACACATTTGTGTTTCATACCATGGTAAATCTATGGTATGAAAGACCATGGTACAAATGGAAAGTAACGCGCTCAGGATGGAAGGGGAAAGATGAGCAGTAGGCAGAGACAGCCTAACTAAAAGAGAAAACAGTTTATCACCAGCGGAAACATGCTTTGATCTTGTCTCCGAATTGTAATGTAACAACTTGAAAGCGCGGACCATGACAGTTAACTTGTCTAGTAGGGTGTGTCTACATTTCTTATTGACAAATTATTTAATAGCTCCACGTTCTCTCTCTCTCTCTCTCTCTCTCTCTCTCTCTCTCTCTCTCTCTCTCTCTCTCTCTCTCTCTCCCTGACCGAATGCAATAATACGTGCTCACGAGCTCAGATAATTCCATCGGTTGACATTGCTGTTCTTCAGTCTCACTCAGACGCATCAAACCTAATTATACTCGACGCACTTAAGTACACAAATGTTTGTGTGCATTCATTTGTAAACGAGTTATTGTTTAATTATAACTTTGCGTGAACTTTGCTGATCAGCGGGGCGAAACGTGTCTCCCCTTCAGCCTGTAATTACTCGGGCTAATTGCTCGCCCTGTTAAAGTGACACTTTGCCCGCGCCTCAACCAGGCCGTCTTCGACTTCCGAATGGCACTTCAAAAACATTATCAGCCTTTAAATGGTTCAGCGTCTCCATATGTCTTTAATGGTTTTGGTTTCTCTGATGAAAGTCGCCCATGGCGGTAGGGAGCAGGAATCAACAGGAATACATTTTCACTGCTTGTCTTCCTGACAGAACGATCATAAAACAGATAGTGGTGGTGAAAGGCAGAGGGGAAGGAGTGTTGAGTTAAAGACCTGGAAGAACTGGTGGAGGAAGAGAAGGAGAGAGATTGGGTGGGAGGAGAAAGAGGTGGAGAGGAACTGGTAGAGGAGGAGAAGGAAGAGTAATCAATGGGGAGACGGTCCAAATGAATCCTTCACCAGCACCCGCCTGCTTCTCTGTCATTAGGGCCCATTACTGAGCCTCAGCACAAGCCATTAAACCAGGCATAAACAATTCATTAAAAGGCCGTTAGGCAGACAAGCTACTGTCACTCCTCTCTGTGGTATTAATGGGATGTAAACGGTAAAGGGTTATGGCTAATTCTGCTCCCTCGGCTTGACTGACTGATGGCCTTCAATTGTTCTAAAACAAGGAAAAGACCTCCATGTCCTCTTTCCCCTCTCATCTCTTCCCCTCTACTGTAGGGTAGAGAGCGAGTAGTATTTATACCCGGGGAATATGACCTGTTACAGTAGCAGTGGAAACAACAACATATAATAAAATGACATAAAATGGAAGAAAAAACAAACTTATAACCTAGTTGAACAGATCAGCCATTTAATGAAAAAATCGTCATCCAGACATCTCAAACAGACTTACAGTCATTTCTCTTTCATTTCTCGTTTTTTTTTGCATATGTAAATCAACATGGCTGATCAGTATTTTCATTGGTTTAAAGTCCTGAGGACCATTTACTATGTGACTTTGGTGAAGGGCAAGAAAAACAGGGCACCGAGCTACAACCACAGACACACACACACACAGACAACCACACACACACACACACACAACATTCAACCAGAAGCATAAGGCACAAAAAGACTTCACACACTTGCGAGCATGTGCTTAAAAGGAAACTTCAAGTTTTTTTTTGCGTAAAGTAAATGCTGTTCAAGCACTTGCACTACTTGTAAAGGTGGATTCATTTAATACAAAATCATTCAATAAATAATTAAGGAATATCAACACAATTTTTTACAATTATACAAATTCTACTACAATATTGAACATCGAATATCAATGTTTGTCTCCATGTAGTGAGGGACCTGTCAATGTGTGTGTGTGTGCGTGTGTGTTTTAAAGATGATCAGATTGTGGCTTTGTGTAGAGAAGGCCATTTAAATGACTCCTGAACGAAAGTAAAAACTCAATTAAAAGAATAAAACAATACAATAAAAACCCCTGAGAATGAGGCTGGAGGCTGATGTGGAAATGTGACTCCAGAAGATGTCGCAGACATGGCAGGGTTCCAACCCCGTGTGGTAATCAAACACACCCAAACCTTGAATCAAACACACCTAATACCTATGCCTCTATGAAATGCACTCCAACTTCTACCACACCGATCGAAATCTCCCATTAAACTCAGCCAAACATCTATAAAACGCACCTGAACCCTCTGGTTCATCCAACCAAACATGGGGGACCAGAATATCCTCCACCTGACCTCCGTCAACAAGGTCTGCCCCTGAACCCTCTTCACCAGGGCAGAGAGAGGGTGTGTGCGTGTGGGGGGGGAGGTGGGTCTCATTCTGGTGTCAACCTCCCACCCTCCCCCTCTCCCCCAGGATCTCTGGGTGTCCCACCAGGCGAGAGGGCCCGCCTCGGAGGCGCCCTCACTGGGTGAAGCTCTTCTTAATGTCCACGCGGGGGAAGAGGGCGGAGAGCTCCTGGACCACGCGGGCGTCCACCTGGGAGCAGAAGGACACGTCCAACAGGAGCAGCTTCGGACACGCGGCCAACAGCTTCTTCAGGGAGGCGGGGCTCACCATCCGCGTACCTGTCAATCCAACACCCGACAGCCAATCAGGACAACTCCGCAGCAACAGCTCGGGGCCAAGACGCCACGTCAACAGACCCAAGTCGCGGACAGCGTGCGGCGTGCGTTTGCGCGCGCGTGCTCACCCAGTATGTCGATGTGCTGCAGGGCGGGGCAGTTGGCCGCCAGCTCCTCTATGTCCGAGTCGCACACGGTCCGGTTGGCCGTGAGGAAGAGCTTGCGCAGGCGGGGCAGGGCGCGGGCCAGGTGGAGGAAACACCCGGAGCTGCTCTGCAGCGTGGAGCACCAGCCCAGGTCCAGCTCCTCCAGCTGCCGGCAGCCCGAGGTCACCTCCGCCAGGCCGCGCTCCGTCAGGCTCCGGCTGCGCCACAGGTCCAGGGAGCGCAGCGAGCGGCAGCGCGCCGCCAGCATGCTCGCCACGGCGTCGTAGTCCTCGATCTGCGGGGGGGGGGGGTCGGAGGGGGGGAGGTCGGAGGGGGGGAGGTCAGAGGGCGGTGCGCCGTGTGTGTTGGTGTGTCCTTGGTCTTTTTCGGGGGACAGGATGAGGGAGGTGAGAAGGGACGGGGGGGGTAGGAACTGTGGGTGGGTGTGGGTGTGTTTGTCGGTCTGGGTGTTTGTGTGCGAGTCCTCAAACTGCAGGGGTGGGACAGGGGAGGTCAGAGGGAGGGGTAGGAACAGCATGTGTGCGTGTGTGTGTGCATGTGTGTGTGTGTGTGCGTGTGTGTGCGTGTGTTCTTACCATCACACAGCTCCCCAGGTTGAGGTGTCTCAGCTCCACACAGAAGGTCAGAATGCTGAGCAAGGAAGTTTGCTACAGCAGCAGCAGCCACAACAACAACAGCAGCAGCAGCAGCAGCAGCGACGACAACAGACAGAAAGAGAGGAAGGGGGGCGGGGGGGGGGGGGGGGGGGGGGGGGGGGGGGAGTCAGTAAACAGCTCCAAATTCAACGGGTGCATGCAGTCATTTCTGTAAACACGCAGTAAATCGAGACTAAAAAATGTGTGTGTGGGAGCCACAACTGTCGTGTCATTTAATATCCCTCCAAACCACCTGGCCCTGGCCCTCTCCCCCCGGCAGCGTGAAGACACCTGATAGGACAGAACAGTCACCCAGCTCCCCTCACTCTAAACACCTGACTCAGCTCCGGGAAGGGGCCCCTGTCTGCGTCTGCACCGCTCTCTGGAGCTAGGGCAGCTACGACACAATCCAGCAGTCTGCACAGGCAGGTGTGGGGGGGGGGGGGGGGGACCGGTACATGAGGAGGAAGAGCCTCTGGCTGTGAGTTTGCCTGGCAGTGTGTGTGTGTGTGTGTTTGTGTTCGTGCCTGGATGTGTGCGAGTGTGTGTGTGTGTTCGTGCCTGGATGTGTGCGAGCGTGTGTGTGTGTGTTCGTGCGAGCGCATGTGTGTGTGGAGGGTGTGTTCGTGCCTGGGTGTGTGCGAGCGTGTGTGTGTGTGTGTGTGTGGAGGGTGTGGATTATGAAGGGTTTCTCTCTGGCACCATGACAGTGAGAGAGCGCTGTAATTAGCCCGGTGACAGGTTAATGACAGCACCACACGTAGAGCCATCGCAGACACTAGTTGCTCTGTCTGACGGGGTAAACAACCACCGACATATGACACCCCTCTGCCTCGCAACGCCACACACACACACACATACGCCCGCACGCACACACGTCTAAGCCTTACAACACCACACAAACACACACACGCACACACACACATCTGCCCGTTAGAATACCAGCCTTCCCCTACACACACCTCCCGCCACACACCACTAGCCTGTCTGCCAGCAGACACAGTGAGACATGAGGAGATAGTCAGAGTTGTGGTTTGGTACAGGCTTGATCCTGAACAGCTATGCACCTCAGGACCCCATTGTCGGGTTCAGCCCCACAAACCCGAGCTCTGGGTTCACCCATACACACCAGACCTCTGTCCTGGTAGAGGAACGTACCTCGATTTTGGTGCGGTAGAGCACCAGTCTACGGAGTCGTGGAAGCTTGGAGATGTGGGTGAAGGCCTGAGGGTGGAGCCTGTCGCAGGACGCCAGGTTGAGCTCCTGGAGGGCGGGGCAAGCCTGAGCGACCACCTCCAGACACGCCTCCGACAGGAAGTGACAACACGACAGCTCCAGAGACACCAGGCCAGAGCCACAGACTTTCAGGAAGCTGGGGGTCAGGACAGGAGGGAAGGAATTAAGGATGTGTATTAGTGGTTGAGTTAACGGCCTCATACATCCTGAAGCGAGTCAGTTAGGGTGGGCTTTAGGGGGAGATTAAGGTGAGGGCCTACCTGCTGAAGCTGGTCAGGGTGAGAGAGTGAGAGGGTGACAGGGTGAGAGGGGCCTACCTGCTGATGCCGGTCAAACAGAGAGGGTGAGAGAGAGTGACAGGGGGATAGAAGGAGGGCCTACCTGCTGAAACCAGTCAGGGTGAGAGGGTGAGCGAGTGAGAGGGTGACAGGGTGAGAGGGGCCTACCTGCTGAAGCCGGTCAGGGTGAGAGGAGGAGCGAGTGAGAGGGTGACAGGGTGAGAGGGGCCTACCTGCTGAAGCCGGTCAGGGTGAGGGCTCCACGGTTGCCGGTCCAGGACAGGTTGAGCCTCTGTAGCAGGGCGCAGCGGGCCTGCAGGTGGTCCAGAGAGGCGTCCGACAGGCGGGCCCAGTAGGGCTGCAGGCTCAGCTGGATGTACTGGAGCGGGTCCGAGCAGTGCTGGTGCAGCAGCTTACAGGTCTGGGCAAGACAACCCAGGTCTGGGAGGGTCAGGTGACTCACTATCAACTGGATCAGCTGGAGAGGAAACACGAGGAGGAGAGGAGGAGAGAGCAGGAGACAAAGGAGAGAGGAGAAGTGTGGAGAGGAAGAAAGGAGATGATGGGGGGGGGGGGGGGGGGGGGAGAAGAGGGGAAGGAGAAGGGAGAGAGGAGGGCAGGTTAGAGTAACACAGTGAAGTGCTTATCTGAAACACAAAGCATGATCTGAGAAGGAGTGAGTCTGCCTGTTTGTGCAATCTGCACACGTGCCGCCCTCACACAGAGAGAAAAACAGAATAGATGAATATTTGTGTACGTGTGTGTGTACGTGTGCGTGCGTGTGCGTGCCTGCACTGTGTTCAGCAGGCTATCAGCTGGCAGATAATAGCTGTATTGTGTTTCAGACACACAGGGGCGTGGGCTGTGAGGAGTGAGGAGGGTGACAGCGGTTTGGAGCGGAGATACGGGGGGGGGGGGGGGGGGAGGGAACATCCAGACTGCTGCTGCAGTCAGCTCCTCTCACACCACCTGACATGCCTCCGTGGCACCTAAATTACTGGGTTTGGAGGCAGGGGATCAGATAGCTCCATGAGCTCCAGCTACAGTGTCTGAGTGCCTCTTTGTGTGTGTGTGTTGTGGGCGTGTGTGCGCTTTTCACACCCATTTGGGGAAAGTGTGTGTCGCAGCCATGAGTGCCAGTACCTGTTTGTTCATGTGTGTGTGCGTGTGTTGCACAACAGTTTGGGATCGTGCGTGTTGCAGTGCGAGTACTCGTTTCTTAACGCGTGTGTGTTTGTGTGTGTGTCTGCGCCCCTGCTTCGCAGACCTCGTAGGGCAGCTTATCGAAGTAGCCGTTGCCGCCGTCGTTCCTGCCGTCTCCGCCCGGCCCGCCCGGCCCCAGCTCGGCCAGCTCCTCCTCGCTGTCGCTCAGGTCGCCGATGTCGATGACGGGCATCTTGTAGAGCGACAGGATGGGCCTCTCCTTCACGCCGCGGAGGATGACGGCGTCCAGCTCCGTGTAGTAGCCCAGCAGGGAGGAGTTGACCTCCAGGCGCAGCAGGTTGGTGGGGAAGCTCAGCTGCTTGATGCTGGGGGAGAACTGCCTGGCCTGGGGGCTGAGAACCTTGGTGGGCTCCCCTGACCACAGCACCTCCCACCTGGGAGGGGAGACAGAGGCAGGGACGGGGCCCTCAGTCAGATCCCTCCGCCACTTTTGTCTTACTTCCAGGCCGGTGCCCTCCATCCAACAAACACTTTCCCTCATCCCAAGTCCACCACCCCAGACACACACACCTCCTCTTCCCAGCCCCCAGGCCCCCCGTGTAGCCCTACCTGACATCGGAGGGCTGGTTCTGGGAGAAGGGGTTGAGGGAGCAGGCCAGGATCCGGACGATGGCCCCGGGATGGTAGGTCTCCAGCACCTCCACGGCCGTGGGGTACACGGGCTCCTCGAAGGCCAGCTCCAGGTAGTCCTGGCTGTGGAAGCCCTGCGGGGTGCGGCGGAAGGCGGGCGGCGCGCTGGCGCACTGCTCCCACCACTTCCCGTAGGCGCGGAACACGGCGGTCTGGGTGAAGTCGCCCGAGCTGGGGTAGACGTTGGGCACGCCGGCCAGGTTCCACATGGTGTAGGACATGCTGTTCTCACTGCCGTAGTGAGAGCTGAAGTCCAGCACCTCCTTGGCGTACTGGTCCACCTCCACGCTGACCGGCAGCACCGCCCGTTGGCCCGACTCCACGGCGCGCCGGCTGGTCAGGGCCTCGCCGCGAGTCCCGCTCCTGGACCGACGCCGCAGACAGATGTAGTAGAACATGCTGAGCAAGGTTAGCATAGGGACCTCCGGTACCAGGTCCAGGGAGGGATGAGGGGGGCGGGGGGTGGAGGGGGCTATGGGGGCCTGGGGAAGTCAGAGGGCAGGCTTGGTGGGGGTGGAGGGGTGGGGGGTGTGCGTGGGGAGTGAGAGAAGCAGTATGGCTCGCAGGGTCTTGTTCTAGAGGGCACAGCTTAGGGACCCAGCTGCATGCATCACCTGAGGGTTAGACACATCACCTGTTGGTTAGAAACAAATACAGACACACGCACACACACACACAAAAGCATTGGAGTGAGAACAATGACAGACAGGAGATCTGAGCGGTTTTAGTGTTTGACTCGTTCTTGTACCAAATGGCTTTCCACAGCCTGGCAATGTGAAATCTCACATTCCACAAAGACTTGAGCTGGAAGCCTGAGCTGAGACTCAACTTTCACTTCCTCAAAAGGCGAGTGGTGTGTCCCCAGTGTTTCCTCCAGGACACACGACTGTTGAAGAGGGCCGGTCCTGAGGTTGTTACTGTGGCATCAGCAACTGATCGTTTGTTGCTGTTTGCTTAGGCTAGGAGGACATTCAGTGGGTGTATTTAGAAGGAACAGTTCTGTCCAGGCCCCAAGTCAGGCGTTAAGGGAAGGGTATGATTGGGGAGGGGACCACAAGCTCTGGAGTTAGGTGACAGACAACCAAGGACTTTATTACAGTAGTCTTGGTGCCCAGAGAGTCTGAGGCACCCAGTCTATATTTTACACAACACAGCTAGATGTACAACATGTTGCACCATTTGAACCCTCACTAGCTAGATCAGGAACAACAGGCAAGCTAATTTAGCAAACCACACTGTATACCACATTCATTGAACCACATGCATTAGCCTGTATCGTGTAACACGCTATTTTACTAAATACAATTATAACGTTTCGCTTGATCTAGATTAGAACGAGCCCGTTGGTCTTAGTGTAAAGAGCAGAAACACCAGAAGGTCTTTGACTTCTGTTACCAGCTGTGTACTTTGTTCTCATATGGGCCTTGGCCCAAAATACATCTGGTAAAATCATCATGACATTGCAACAACAACTCTAGTTGCTAACATGGTCGTCCTGAAAACACAGCCACAGCCGCAATATGAAGCTCAGAGGACAATGATCATCATTGCAAGTTTATCATTCATTAGCTAGCCAGTTACAATGATGGTGCTAAGCTAAGATAGCAGTGCATTATTCAGGTAAATGAAAGCATTAGCTGGCTAGCTAGCTTGCTAGTCCAGCTAGCTGGGTTTGGCTTCCCGTAAGCTAACGATAGCGAGCTAGAAACCAAGTTTTGTGGGACATTGCTACGTAAAGGAAACTAGTAAAAGGTATTTTGAACTTACACCAGTTCTATGTTAAACGATCCATTAATGTACTGAAAGTGTCTTCTTTCCATTCTAGAGACAACTCTATTCATAAAAGCGCATACTCGATCTGTCAGTTCTGTTTACACCTCGATTATCAACATCCGGTTAAATATGGTCGTGGGGAAGTGGGGTATTATGGGAATTATAGTTCTATATACTAAATCGTTAGAATCTCTCCTTCTGTGTAAAATGGTTGTTTTGCAAATTTCATTTAGTGCCTATGCTTAACTTTTATGTGGGAAAGCATTTCTAAAATGTAGATAACACATGTGTTGGCTAAATTGGTGTATGTCACACCACCCAATGGCTTTAGAGTAGAGATCTCACCAAGAGTAACTGTGGACCACATTCCCTCTTCACACACACATATACACACACACACATACACACACACATGCACACAGGCACATACACACAGACCAACACACACCTCCTATGGTAAACATGATAGGCTACTCAAACCTGTATGCCTTGGGACTGTGTGTCTGTGTGTGTGTGTCCACATCGTGGCTGTCAGTTCCTCAGACTAACTGCTGATCCACTCAGTCTCCATTGCATTCAGGTCTTACTGTCACTGTAAAAGAGCAGCCTGTCTCAACGGAATACCCGGTAGCCAATCAGCAGCCATTCTGTCATTAGCAGACATCCTCAGAGAAGGAGGAGACCAGGTAATGATCGACCAACAGCTCTATGAGCTGGCTCATCTCTCCTGCTCTGACTAACAGCTCTTTGTCTATCCTCTTCTCCTCTCCACCTCCTTTTTTCCCACTAACAGCTCTGTGTATTCTCTCTTTTTCTCCTGTCCTCTTTGCCTCCTCTCCTAACCTCTTGTTCTTTGTTTGTCCTCTCTTCCTCTCCCCTCCTTATCTCATTTTATCCTCCTCTCCTCCCCCATTCTTCTTACCTCCTATCCTGCTCTCCTATCCTGCTCTCCTATCCTCCTGCTCAATCTTCCTCTTGTCCTCTCCTGTTCTCCCACTGAAATTTTAACAATAAACTACACCAGTAGGATTAACAAAGGATATTTTTCCAAACGTGCTTAGACATCCACAATCATTAGGACAGACCTCGTTTCTCTCTCGTGTGACTGGAATCCTCCAGGCCTCAGTGATGATGTTGTGTTTGAAGCATGCTCCTTCAACCCTGGCACGGCAGGCCGACCAGAGCACCAGGGGACGAGCCGGTGTGTCCAGCCAACCAGAGTTAACAAGGGAGTGGGGGGCTTCTGATTGGGCGCCAGTGGGCAGCCATGTGACCAGCAGAGTGATTGACAGGCAGCTCTGTCAGGTCCTTTAAGCATCAGTGACCAGGGTGCGTCCCTTTGGCAGCTCCCTGATCTGCTCCACTGGCACACACACGCTGACACACATGGCAGGGCATACACACTTATGCAAATACGCATGGACACACATGCCTCCTTTCTCCCTTTTTTTTTCTTCCTGTTCTTCCTCTTTGGCCAATGTGTTTAATCTCTCTCTCTCTCTCTCCTCTCTCTCTCCTCTCTCTCTCTCTCTCTCTCTCTCTCTCTCTCTCTCTCTCTTTCTCTGTCTCTCTTTCTCTCTCTCTCTCTTTCTCTCTCTCTCTCTCCTCTCTCTCTCTCTCTCTCTCTCTCTCTCTCTCTCCTCTCTCTCTCTCTCTCTCTCTTTCTCTGTCTCTCTTTCTCTGTCTCTCTTTCTCTCTCTCTCTCTTTCTCTCTCTCTCTCTCTCTCTCTCTCTCTCTCTCTCTCTCTCTCTCTCTCTCTCTCTTTCTCTGTCTCTCTTTCTCTCTTTCTCTCTCTCTCTCTCTCTCTCTCTCTCTCTCTCTCCTCTCTCTCTCTCTCTCTCTCTCTCTCTCTCTCAGTTTCACTCTCTCTCTTTCTCTCTTTCTCTGTCTCTCTCTCTGTCTCTCTTTCTGTCTCTCTGTCTCTCCCTCTCTCAGTTTCTCTCTCTCTCAGAGACACCGTGGATCTCTGTGCCCATGCATTGCACCAGCTGTCAAAGGCGTGTTTGAATAAAGGATCTGTTAGTCTTGATAAAGGCTGAGGAGAGGGGAGGGAAGGAGAGGAGAGAAGTGGATGTGCAGGATGTCCTTGAAAAACTGTTTCCATCCAAAGCCCTGATCAGACCAAGCTGGTTTTAGTCTGTACTCTGTAAAACCATGCATAGAACACATTCCAATTCATCACACCCAGTTCTCATTAGTAATCATCCATCTGATAATATTCACCACTTTTTAATCTTCCAAGACTGGAAGTCCCAACCTCAAATCATAATATTTGATTATGCCTCATATCTAGACTTTTTAAAGGTCGATAATTCTATCTGAGGAGCCCCCTAAATATTTCGGTCTGATTACAGACTTTTTCTGTGGCTTTTGTCTAAATGACAGAATCTGCAAAGCTAATGAGCATTGGCAGAAGAAGTGCTACAGGGCGATAGCAGCCAGCCGCTTGCCTCCTCCCTCGCCCTCGCCCCCACCTCCTCCAATCCCCACCCCCCTCACACACACACATACACACCCACAACCCCCACCCCGCCAAGTCCTCCGCGCTCCGCGACCTCCAGTATTACTTCGCCCGGCAACACTTTAATTGGTTTCAGGAAATCAGCTGCCATGGAAAGTCATGACCTTGATCTTTCCTGACGATAAGTGTTGTTTTTAGTGGCTAGATGCAAATGCGAGGTGGTGTGTGTGTGTGTATGTTTGCGCACGTATGTGTGCGTGAGTGTGTGTGTGAAGGTGGGGGAACTGTGGTGGTGGTGGGGGGGGGGGGGGTAAACAGAGAGATACTGTTTACGTTTATTGTGTGTTTACTGGCTGATTAGAGATAATTAACACAGGGTGTTGGAGAGTTCAGAGGAGACTGTGACCTCCCCTGGCCCCTGGGGGCTTCTGGGACACCATACATACAGAACATCATGGCCTCTCTGACTACGTAAACTCCTGTACATGTTCAGCAGATGAGACTGTCCTTTAAAGTTTACAGTCAGGTGAACTGCTCTGGAAAGGAGAGGACAGGAGAGGACCGGTGGGGCCATACACCTGACAAACATCCTTATTGCTGGTACTGTGCTAAGAAAGTGGCCACATCCAGCTCACTACCATTATTTAGTCTCCATTCGTGTTCCTCTGAAGGCTTCACGGCCATCCTCCAAGCCTCGCCCTGCCCTCTGCCCCCTCCCCACAGTTCATCTCCCCTCCCTCCTCCCCCCCCCCCTGTCTTCTCCACCCCCCCCCCACGCTGCCTCTCTCCACTCGATCCGGTACTCACCCCCCCCAAAACCACCAAAACCCAACCTCTCTGCCACCCACCACCCCCGCTTTCCCCCCCCTCCATCCTGTACCCCCCGTCACAGGCGCCCTCCCTCCACACATCCCCCTCTCTGCTGCTAACACCCCACCCCCCACCCCCCGCTCCTCACCCACCCCTAAACAGCCTTCCGTGGAATTTATTCAAATATTTTGACATTTCGCCTCCCCTCACCTCCCGAGCAAAGAGGATATGTGACAGCTGGAGATGCCCTCTCCTCCTCCTTCCTCTCCTCTCCTCCTCCTCCCTCCTCCACTCCGCCTGCCTCTCCCGTCTAGCACCCACAAAGGCCGGGGTTCTCTCTCCTCTGTCTCTCCCCTCTCATCTCTCTGCTCTCCTCTCTTTACGGCTGTGCCTCCTGTCAGTGGCTGCCATCCCGGAGCAGGGAACAGGAGGGGGAGTTGACGTGTTTCTCTCCGCTCGGCGTGCGGCTCAGATCCTGCCCCCGGTGTGAGAGGCTCCGCGCAGCCAGCTGGCGTACAGGTGGGGCCTCTGGTCCGCAGCTGTGGTCCACACCCGTGCTGAGGGGGCGAGGGGGGTGGTCATCCAAGGGTCAACTCATCTGATCAGCATATCATCGACAGGTTCTACAGGGGGGGGGGGGGGGGGGGGGATCCGGGTTTCGACTGTGTTTGCGCGTGCCGGTGGGTCGGGGCAAGTGGATGCAGTCAGTTCACTGAAGCAACGTTAGAGAGTGTTTAATGTGTACGGTTGACATGGGTAGAGAGACAGGGACAGACAGATGGGAGAAGATGGAAAGAGAGCGACAGCGAGAAAGAGTGTGAGGGAGAGAGGAGACACACAGAGACAGACTGATGGAGATGGGACAGAGAGAGAGAGAGAGAGAGAGAGAGAGAGAGAGAGAGAGAGAGAGAGAGAGAGAGAAGAGAGAGAGAGAGAGGAGAAGAGAGAGAGAGAGAGAGAGAGAGAGAGAGAAGAAAGAGAGAGAGAGGGAGAGAGAGAGAGAGAGAGAGAGAGAGAGAGAGAGAGAGAGAGAGAGAGAGAGAGAGAGAGAGAGAGATTAAACACGCTGGCTAAAGAGGAAGAACAGAAAAGAAAGAGACCCTGCTCCACTCCACTTGACTGATGCAGCTCATTAGCCGCTGTGAAGCCTGTCAGAGCGGACGACTGTCCCTGGTCACTGTGCACCACAAACACTGCTACCCCCACATCAAGGTTGTCATCCATCATCAGAGTGTGTGTGCGTGTGTGTGTGTGTGTATGTGTGGAGGGGGGGGGGTTGACAGAGAAATAAGGGTGTTGGGTAGGGAGGGGCAGAGAAGACAAATGCATTTGCCTGTGGTTATATCCTCAGTAATAATCCGAGACTTCCCCGCTGCGCCTGTCTGACCTGAAACTGTAGTCGCAACAACCGGCCTGCATCAGTGCCAACGACACACACATACAGACGCAGCCACACACACACACACACACGTCTTACAAGATCCACACAACAACAAGACAACCCTCCATTACTGTGCTTTCTGATTGGTCTTCCTAACACACACACACATGCACACGCACACACAAACACACGATACAGCCGTGGCCAAATGTATTGGGAGCGACATACATTTTGTGTTTGCAAAGCTTGCTGGGCCTTGGCATAAAATGACTACTAACATAATGTCAGTTCAGTCATATCAACAGCACAGGGGACAGTGTGAACTAGTTCTAGGCAGGTGAAATCCCTCTATCATTCTGATTGGATTTTAAGATAAGATTGACTGCTGTAAAAGAGGGGACCATTTGCATATTTTGATAATGTTCGCCCCCAAAAAGCTTAAAAATATATGAAATGTGCCTTATTGTATTCCAGTATTCTATAGAAACATTTTGAAAACATTTTCCTGAAATACTGAACCAGCTACCTTTGCAAAACACAACATTTGTTATTGCCATAACTTATGGCCACGACTGTTCAGAGAAAGACAGGACAGGGCAGCCCCGAACAAAACTCCCATGACATGATAGGACAGAAGGTTCAATCAGTTCTGCAGGTTCTGCTGAGAAAACAGACAGAGGCTAGGGAACTACCCTATACGAGGGCTTAACCCGGTGTGTGTGTGTGTGTGAGCGTGTGTGTGTCTGCATGTGTTTGGCTCATATTAACCTCACAGCATGTGTGTGAGAACGATTCCCCTTCACTCACAAAAAACACATAGTGATCAATCCTTGAGCTTATCTGGCTCCAGGTAACAGCACAGAGGGGACATGACTAAAGTGTACACACATACACACACATACACACATATGCACACTCACATAAATGAACACACGCACACACACACACTGCAG
The DNA here is from genome assembly GCF_021917145.1 of Hypomesus transpacificus. Lineage (NCBI taxonomy): Eukaryota > Metazoa > Chordata > Actinopteri > Osmeriformes > Osmeridae > Hypomesus > Hypomesus transpacificus. The sequence goes on along the minus strand of NC_061061.1, from coordinate 2,763,286 downwards.
TTTTTCAGACGGTGTCTAGCCTGGCTCCTTTGGCAGCTTTAGAAGCCTCTCTTGTGAAGGGGTCGCCATGGTGACCCGTGCGTAGGAGGTTGTGAAGCGCAGCAACCTTGTGATCCAACCGGAACCGAGGAGACGGTCCTCGAGCTGAGTGACTGAGTGCACAAGAGAAAACCTCCACTTCTCCCAAAAAGAGAAGAAGAAAAAAAGCGGAATTCAATTACACAGTCGAGCCCCTTCCGAGGCCTTGGGGAACGGAATCAACGCCATTTAAAAGTCTGATTACTCACAAAACCAATAACATTTTGACTCCTTGGTAATGGACCAGTAGATTAGAAAATTTAGATTACATTTAACCGCCCGTAGATTCTCATTAAAACACCACGAACTAGTTAGTAACAATAGGTAATTAAGAGTTTAATGAAGCATGTTACCGTTAGCGCTTGGTGCGGCTGTGCTTGTCTTATGGGACGGAGCTTTACTTTGCTCTTATCCTGCAGCAAAGCCACCTCGCGCCTCATTTGGGCAATACAACATATTAAATTAGATTAATGAATTTCGGTGTTGTCTCGTGGGATGGCAGAGCTCCACGTGGTGACAAGATAACAACGGATTATATATTGGCGAGACCCGTGCGCTGCAGGCAGACCGCGGCTCTGAGTTGCTCCCCGCAGACAGAGGTGGGATATGAGGCAGGAGCGGAGCAACCGGCTTCGGTTGGCACCTGCGGAATTACGGAATGCAAATAAAACACCTCACAAATTTGTTGTGCTTGTAAACAAAAACAAATATTGAGTGCATTGTTGTGCCGTCTAAATAGCCTATGCAACGAAATAAAAGGACAATAAAATACAGGCTTTTAAAGACCAGAGTTAGCGGAAAAGGTTTAAATAATGTGTATCTTTTGCCCCTCTCAGCCCGTTTCTTTCCACCCTCTGATGCCCCTGTCTCTCCTCTGTGGCGAGAGGAAGAGGAAGAAGGGGATGAAAAGAGGGAGGAGAAGAGAGGGGAGGGCAGGAGAGAGACAGATGGGCCAGTGTTGATTGTCCAGGACTGTCAGTATTGTTCTGGCTGCCAGGGAGGGTCACTCTGTCACAGAGAGAACCAGGTCCCCAAAGGCCCCTGGGTCTAACATGTCACCCCCCTGCCAAACCCCAGCCTGCCCCCTGACTCTATTCCCCAGTCCCTAGCTCTCAGCCCCCAGCCAGCCTTCAGCCCCCAGCCAGACCCAGACTCTATTCCCCAGCCCTAGGCCTACAGCCCCCAGACAGCCCCCAGCTCACAGCCTTTATACCCCAGCCCTCAGAGGCCCAGCCCATTGTCACACACACTTTTTAATTTCTGAAATGCAATCATGTGTGACACACAAACTGTTTACCTAGCGAGTCTACCACAACCAAGGAATAAACAGGCACAGAAGCACACGCACACAAACACACGCACACAAACACATGCACATACACACATACACAGGGATCCGGGCCCAAACTAATCCTCTATAATACCAGCGAGTTAAAGAGGCTTTGCCAACATCCTCTACTCTCAGAAAGAAAGAGGGGAAGATAAAGACAAATATAAAAAACAAGAGAAAAAAGCTGTTGGGTTCGCCCTCTATCTTGTCTGGGATTGCTAGTTATTGTTTTTATGGCATGACAACTGGGGAATTAGACTGTAAGCTTCTGGAGAGAGAGAGGGAGAGAGAGAGAGAGACAGAGAGAAAAAGAGAGAGAGAGAGAGAGAGAGAGAGGGGGGGGGGGGGACCGGGGGGGGGGGGGGGGACCGGGGAGGTAGGAGGGGGGAGGGAATTAAAAGAGATGAGAGGAGAAAATCATACAGGAGAGGAAAAGGAGAGAAAAGAAGTGGAGAGGTGAGCAGAGGAGAGGAGAGGACAATCCTTGGCAGCTATCCTGTGAGCGATCAGAGAGCCAGAGTCATCGCATCGGCGTGCCAATGAATTAATAAAGGTGTAATTAGAAAAGAAAACAGCGCCACCTGTTGGAATCGGCTCCCCTCTAACCCTGCCTTTGTGGTGAGCACCTGATCCTGCCAGGACCAGTGTGTGTTTAACTCTATGTGTGTGTGTGTGTGTGTGTGTGTGTGTGCGTGTGTGTGTGCATGGGTACTACCTGGCAGCAAGAGGCAGGTTCTGGGGGTGAGCAGCTGGTCGTGGGGGGTCGCAGTGGCCTCCCATCCCTCAGGACTCAGGGGGGAGGCAGATGGACGGACCCCTGCCAAGGAGGAGGTCTGGGGGCCAGGGGGCTGGGGGGCTGGAGGGCCAAGGGGGCTGGGAGGGCTGGGTACAGCCAAAACCATCTGAGTACACACATCCAGATCAGAAACGGAAGGAACTAGCATAACACAGATTGAACCTGCCGGGAGGGATGTGCAGGAGGTCTATGTGGATCTAGAAAGACACATCATCTTAAGACTACGATGAAAAGTCTTTGGTTGGAATGCTGCAGGGTGTGTGTGTGCGCGTGTGTGTGCACGTGTGTGTGCATGTGTGTGTGCATGTGTGTGTGTTGACTTGGGATAATGTATTTGCTGTGCCAGGGGAGTTTCCTTTTTAATTTGCTTCTGTGTGTTTACCTCTCTTTGTGGATCACTGATCTGTTCAGAGAAAGAGAGAAAGAGAGAGAGAGACAGAGAGAAAGAGAGAGAGAGAGAGAGAAAAAGAGAGAGAGAGAGAGAGAGAGAAAGAGAGAGAGAGAGAGAGAGAGAGAGAGAGAGAGAGAGAGAGAGAGAGAGAGAGAGAGTGAGAGAGAGAGAAATTAAAAGAGGAGTGCAGATTGTGTGAAGCTGTTTGGCCCTTCAGGCCCCAGGGCCTCGCTGGCAGCCTGCACCTGCTCCCCCTCCTGGGACACTTGCTCCTGATCCTCCGCTCCCCTCTCCACTCATCTTTTCCTCTTATCCTCGCTTCTCCTCTCTTCCCCCTATGCTCCCCTCCCCTCTCCTCTCCACCCCCTTCCCTCCTCTCTCATTGCCTCCCCGTATCTCCCCTCTTCTCTGCTTGGTTATTTTCCAACGGATTGACACATAGTCCACACAGTTTAAGTAAATACAAGGTGAGCTGTGGAATGTCGAAAGGATCAAAACACACGTGTCTATGTAGGTTGGAAATGATGACAGCATGTCTTTATTTAGGCTCCAGTACTGTCACATATAACATGGTGGTCCACAGGTCAGATTTCTTGGTCCACCTAGTCACCACATGAAGTTTAACAACTCTAGAAAGGCTATTCTGATTGGGTAGTCTCGTATTTATCATGTTGTGCCTCCGCAATGAACTACTGACTACTATGATCCTGATTTATATTGCAGGTACACACAAATACAAACAAACATACGCACGCACACACGTCAGTTGTATGTAGTGCTACTAACTACTGATAGACCAAGCAGTGTTTCTATCCTCCAATCAAACAGCCTAAAAAAACAATAACTATCTGATTAGAACAACCAATCACATGACATCAGTTCAAATGAAACACGATTGTGCAAAACAATTGTGTGCTCTCTTTGAGAGCAGTAAGAAAACAAGCCGTTATATAAATTAACAGTTTGACATAGACTATGTTGACATTCAAATAAAAAAATAAAATAAAGTGCCACTGGTTTGGTCAGTCAGAAATGAACAACCCAACGTCAAATCCAACAATCAATCACATTAATCACATTCATCTCTATTCACTCTGCACATACACAGTTAATTTGACTAGGGGACACATTTAATCTGGTGTTACTTTATGATTTGTAGATTTTTTTATTTGAGGCTGAAGAAAGAATGGCATAAAGTAATGTAGAGCTACGGCGGCCTCTGGTGGTGAAAAAGTAGAACTGCGTCCAAACTTGTCCAGTTATCAGCTCACCATGGTCAACATCCTCCTTCATCCATCCAGACTCCATCTCTCCATCTTATATCCCTCCATCTTCATCTTATATCCCTCCATCTCTCCATCTTATATCCCTCCATCTCTCCACCCCTCCATTCTACCAGTCCAAGTGGCTCTCTAGCACTGAAGGTCAATAAGACCATGTAACCCTGCCAGACCACGGGAGCACACGTCACAGCATGACACGCCCAAACAGGAAGTCCATAAACTCATACAAGAAGTCACTTGACTAACAGGATGTCATACACGGCATATAGACACCAGTGCAGAGCTCTGGAAGGACATTATTAATGGTAATCATAACGAACCCTTTCATTGGACGAACAGCTCCTCAGAAGTCCACTCATAAAACCCTTTCTGATTCTGATTGGACGGAACTGTTTTATCAGAGATGCCCTCATTGGATGATCAGGTCATGAGAGGCCCTGTCATTGGGACTGCCACGGCAAAAGCAGTGATGTCATCAGACGATTTGGCTCGCCGTTTCCGGGCAGGGGTCAGGGCTTCCCTTGAGCTGCAGCTCGTTGTCTGAGTCCGTGCCCACGTCAGAGTCAAACAGGGACGCGTCCGTGTCGGTGGAGTGTGCACGGCAGCGCGCGTGCCCGTGTTTGTCTCCACTCCGAGGGGCGCTGTCCTCGCTCTCCTCCAGGGTGTCAGTCCTGGAGAACAGGCCCAGGTCCGCAGGGCCAGTGGGAGACCCGCGGCTGTCTGTCTCCCCGTCGTAGTACAGGTCCTCCAGGTCCACGAACCACTCGGGCCAGAAGCGCCTGCGCATGCGCTCACAGAACATGGCCAGGTTGATGAGCTCACCTGGGGAGGGTGGGGCGAGAGGGAGGGGGGACGCGGGGGGACCATAAGGCGGAATCAAGAAAAGGATTGTCAGACCAGTCGGTATTTCCTGTCATGAATTCACTTGTGCTGATAATAACCCAACACCGCATGCTGGCTTTCACTGCCACCTACTGGTGAAAATGGGAGGATTACACCAGGAAACAGGAAGTACCGTAGCATCAACAGGGGCTCCTACCTTTGATGAGCTGTTCGGGTCGCGACCCCGGCAGGCTCCACATGGGCACGGCCAGCAGGCCGAAGACGCTAGCGTCCAGCTGAGACACACAGCCTCCCAGGAAGTAGCGCTTCTCACCTGGGGGATGGACAGGAAGCAGAACTCAGACACAAAGCGTGGCTCCTCCTCCTCTGCTCCCCATCCTCTCTCCTCCTCTTCCTCCCTATCCTCTCCCACTCCACCCTTCTCACCCAGTAGATCGGCCAGCGTGCGCAGGTCCTTCTCCATCTGCAGGTAGATGTGCTCGCGGGGGAGCCGCCCCAGGCCCTGGCCGTACATCTCTCTCTGGAGCACGCCGCTCGTCAGCTGACCCAGCACCCAGCGTAGCACGCCACTCAGGGGGCCGCAGACGGGAAGCAGCTGCTGGCTCTGCTCCTGGTGCTCCACCCACTGGCAGTAGGCGATGGTCCTGGACACACACACAGGCCAGAGGATGATGGTTGTAGTGACTGGAGTGTTAGACCAGGAGAAATGTTATTGTTCTAGTCCTCAGTGCCAATATTCCTATCACCACCGCCCCTCGCCCCCCCCCCCCCCCGCCCTCCTTCTCGCTGCACGCGCACAAACAGGAAGCAGAGGGGGGTATGTCATTATAAAAGCAATTAGCTGGTGAAATCCATCCTGTTTAGGTTAATTGTTCCAGATGAAAGGCGGCTGATGTCTGTATCTCTGAGCCTCTGGAGGGGCAGTGAAAGGAGAAACATCAGACATCCCAGTCACACACCTGATATCCTCTCCCTCCAGTTCGAGGCCTTCTGTTAGCCTGACTACAAACACGCCCACACACATACATACCCTGAGCAACATGCTATCCCACTGCCCTGGGACATCCATAAATAATTGAATCAATAGCCCTCTGTTGGTCTAAACATAGCCCACTCTCACTGAGATAGGGAGGGGGGATGGAAGGAGGAGAGAAAAGAGGTCAGAGGGGAGGAAATAAGAAACGGAGAGAGGAAGAAAGCGATCAATAAAGAGAGAGAGAAATAGACAGATACAAAGAGAGAGATCAATAAAGAGTGAAATAAATATTAATTAAGGTAGGGAATGCAATCAATAAAGAAAAGAGAGAGAGAAAGAGAGAGAGAGAGAGAGAGAGAGAGAGAGAGAGAGAGAGAGAGAGAGAGAGAGGGAGAGAAAGAGGCAGGATGAGTATTAGCTTCACCACACACACTTACAAAATTACCAATAGACAAAAGTCACAGAGAGCGCATGACTCTACTGTATAATGTGAGCGTGTGAGAGAGAATCTGTGTGTGCGTCTCACCAGTAGAGGTGTTCCTCCACCATGATGGTAACCGCACGGGACAGCGCCCTCTCCTGGGCACTCAGGTGCTTGTTCAGGCTGAGGCCCAGCTTCTGCTCCAGGAAGTCTACTATAAACTCTGACCCTGAGACCTGCTGGTGGTTGTACTCGATCCAGGGCATCTTCCCCTGGGGCGAGAGCCCCCCATCAAAGTAGTTCTGCAGGGGCACCAGACAGGAAGAGGAGAGGGATTAGGGATTTCCCCCAAATCCTTATATGACACACTTGACTTCTGTCCATCCTGAGACACACAGTGAGCACACAGTGTGTGTGTGTGTGTGTATATGTGTGTGTGGTACCTGGTAAGGGAGGTCGAGCATGCGCAGGTAGGTTTCCAGCTGCAGACAGAAGGGCGACAGGCTGGGGGCTCCGTGGTTGGGCCTGGAGAACTGGTGGAGGATAATGGTGTCCTTAGAGTCCAGCTGCTGCTCCTTCCTGAGGGAGGGAGGGAGGGAAAACAGATCAAGTGAGAGAGAGGCAGGATGAGGGACAGGTGGAGAGAGAGAGTGAAACAGATAAAGAGAGAGATAGATAGAGAGAGAGAGAGAGAGAGAGAGAGAGAGAGAGAGAGAGAGAGAGAGAGAGAGAGAGAGAGAGAGAGAGAGAGAGAGAGAGAGAGAGAGAGAGAGAGAGAGAGAGAGAGAGAGAGAGAGAGAGAGAGAGAGAGGGGGGGGGGACCGGAGAGAGAGAAGGAAATAGCGTAAGAGAATTAGGAAGGAAGTGAAAAGAGTAGTTGAGCAGTCAGTGTGTAGCCTAACAGCAAGGCAGATTCTGATTGGAGGATGGGAGGAGTTGTTTTCAGCTCCAAGTCCCCCAGGGAAAGAGAGAGGGAGAGGGGGGGGGGGGGCAGAAAGGAGGGGGGCAGCTGCTGCTCTTTATAGCCAGGGTGGACACAGCAGAGCAGGATGCTACCCACACTCCCCACAGAGAAATAGACTGTTTGTATACACACACAGACAGACAGACAGACAGACATTGACAAATACAAACACAGGGTTGGGGTTAGTGATAGCTAGAGTCCATAACTAAATCAGATTTAATCTGAAGTCAGACTGATGACTATTCAGTCCAAATGAAACATGCAAGTTTAATGTTTACACGTTGTTTGATCTTTATAGAGCAGATCAGGAAATTGACGTTGTTTACTATCGCTGTCCAGAGAGTCGTAGTGCTGAAACGGTTCAGACATTGTGACAGCCCATTTTCTCTAAGACGGTGAAACACTAAGCAGTCAGTCGAAGTCAATGACCAGTTTCCCAGACTGCACGGGCCAGTGAATCATAGAACTATCCCAAGAGGCAACACGAGCCAAAGGCTTATACCATCACCACTGGGTAGCCTATAGGTAATGAATGTGATTCAGATGAGGATTAATGAACGACAAACAGTGACAGATTATAGCCCATAAAACAAGCCACCGGGACACCGGTCCCGTCCGTCGTGGGTACCGGATGTTCTATCTTAAATCCATGATTGACGGCTTTAATATTGCAAGGGTGTACTTTTCCAAACATAAAAATATAGGCGGAGTAATCCTAAATACCAAAAGACGACAAGGATTTCAATCACGATCTTTGATACGTCCGCTTTTACATACAGGAACAGAGCGAACGTTTACATTTGTAGCTCACGTGGAATGTCAGTTAAGGGCATCGTGACTGCTGCAGAGCCCGAGGAACGTTTATTTATGTTCAAGTCGCTGGGCAGGCACGAGACCTGGCACATGAGCAGACGCGTGATTCATACAGTACAGTCCGAATGGTCGGTGTTTTACGACCATCTCTGCATGCAGGTTGTGCTACAATAAACACAACAAACGGTCTAGAAAACAGAGAGAGGTTGGGTTGTTGGTGCAGCCGCAGTCAATAACCTAGCCAAAGTGAATGGGCCTGTAGAGCAATAATGACAATCTTCATCCTCATCATCCTCATGCACCTTGCATCCTCCGATTTTTACACAGACATAACAGCATATATACGGATCGTGATGAGGATATGAAGACATGTTGTCATTCACGGTAGCATTTTCTGTGCGGAGTTTTTAACGGAGATCCTACCTGATAGCGAGCAGCTCGTGCAATAGGTAAGCGGCGGCGGCAAGGAGCGCTCCACCGGTGACATAGAGCGTCTTCTTCCACCATGAGTCGGTACCCAGTCCCGTCACGAGCGCACTGTAGTCCTGTAAAGGAACAGCGGCAAAGTATCCATATAAAGACTGGTGTTCCTCAGAGCCACAAAACCCAAAGGGCAGGCTGTGGTTTCGGCCGAGCTCAACCACGCAGGACCGGGACGAGGCGAAGCCAGTACTCCAATACATGGTCTCTTTCGGTAGGCCTGCCCTCCAACTTCCACCCAATAACCCCCACCGGACCTCATCAAAGTGCCTGGACAGCTATACAGCCTGGCGACATGGAGTCGATCAACCGAGCGGGAGGTAGCAGCATCTTCGCCCCTGATGGTGCCCGCACCCACATCGGCATCCTCCGCCAGAGCTCGGAGCCTTTGTCTGTTCCAATGGAAGCCAGTGATGTCACCGCGCCTCGCCGGAGTACACTCCCCTCGCATCTCAGTAAAACTAACAACGATGCGAGCTGACGGGGAACATACTGTAGCCTGCAGCCTGTCCACCTGAATATCTGAACTGGGCTAAAGCAGATGTCTCATGCAAACTGTTTCAGCACTCATAATCCACCGGTATTAGCTAAAGAGAAATAAGAGATCCAAACATTTATTAATTTGACTACCTCTTTATCCTCCTCTTTATGAGTGGAATTTTTAATGTTACATATTATATAGTAGGCTTTTAATCCATAATACTCACTGTTAAAACAATGAAAAAAATATGTTTTCAACCTGTAGGCTATATAAACACACGAACAACACACACGCGTACCCGGTATCGGTGCCAGACTCGGTAGGCTATTTTAGCAACAGTCTAACACATAAATTACAATAGACTTTGTAGTTTTACTCACCCGACTTGTAAAGTGAATATGGACAGTCATCTCGGAAAATACATTGGTACAGCGAGTTCTCTGTAGCGATTGCTTTCCGCATCTCTGTTGCAAAACAACTGATTTCGTAAGGATTCTTTAACTGAAGGGCAGTTACGTACCCATCGAGAAGCAGTAGGCTAATAACACGGTGTCGTCCGCACCCCGGTGCTGTCATTTACCGGCATGCCCTCAACATTTTCAAACGCGTGTGTGGGGAGATCATAGGACCGTGTTGCTTCAACATTCCAAGCTTAATCAATATCTTAACATATAATGGCGTTTAGGATCAACCGACGAGAATTAATAATCGTCAGTCACCGGCTTCCGAAATCTGGAGCCTGTTGCTCAGTGGGACACTGAAGGAGGGTAATTCCCACGTCACCTCTCCTCTGTCATAGAACATCTATGTTGCTGTTATGGACCAGACATTTCAGATCAACTGTTCCATAAGCAGAATAAGGAGTTCCAACTGTTTCCAAAACCTTCAGCTTGGCTGGTTTGTTGACGTTGCTTTAGGAGTGACACTCCTGGAAGGCTTGGGGTGGAGTTATGTAATAATTCACGAACAAGCCAATTACCCTCCCCTAGTTGCCATGGAGATGGGAAGATACAGCCCAGTCCTATATTTGTGTGGTCAGGAGAGCCTCTTCAGACAGCTTCATGTGGCTCAGAGACAACAGGGCTTCTTATGCAACCATTAATTATGAAACAACACTTCTTTTGATGGAGCGTGTTATTATGCGGTAGATATCTTGTGCATTGAATGGAACCATCGATTATACTATGGGCAAACCAGAGAGACAGTTGATGTGTAGGAAGACCTAGACGGGTGTAGACCAGCCAGCCAGCCTGGAGGGGTTGAGATAAGAACTGGATAGAGAGGTAAATGATGAAATCCATACATGTTTCATCTGTTTATTAGGCATGATTCTGTCTTTTTCCTTTTGAACAGTACATCTAACCCCTCGCCCCTCACCATGGCCGTGAACACTCGGACTTCAGCTCATCTCATGGTGATTCTTCAAGACAGTTTGGCAGCAGAGTGCTCTTCAAACAAGGTCACACCAGCTCAGCACTGCTGTCTAGCGTCGGCTGGCTAAAATAAATACCACACTGCCAACAAGATACACAAGGACTGTCCAGACGAGCTCTGTTCTATCCCCGACCCCGTCTTTCCATCCTCTCATCCTCCAGGTCTGGTCCGGAACATCTCCTAAAGGAAATCTCCGGGGAAGAACCTTGGAGATGCTTCAGTCCTACCTCCTCCATCACAGTCTTCCCCCACTCCTGTTTCCCGTCACCCTCCCTCGCCCTCAGCTGTGTCCAGGAGGGGCCGCGTCTCTGCCTCCAGTGTGGGCGGGGCCTGTTTGGGTGTGGCCGGGCGGGGCCTCCTCCGTCCTCTTGACGGCGTGCAGGGCGTAGTTGACGCTGGTGCTCTGCGTCCAGCTCCACCCCCCAGACACAGGGTTGTACAGCATGCCCTGGATACTCTCCACACTAAAACCATCTGAGGGAGGAAGAGAGACATCCGGAAGAATGCGTCAATAACAAAAGGGAGACCTAGAGGGCTTGGAGAGACAGGAAGATGAACAGGAAGGCACGGGAGGAAACAGGAAGGGGATGGCGAAGACCGCGGGAGACCTACTGGACTCCAGGAGGCGCTCCAGGTCCACAGGGGTGATGAACTTGTCCCAGTCGTGGGTACCGCTGGGCACGATGCCCAGCACCCGCTCTGCCGCCACTATGGCCAGGGCGTAGGACAGGTTGGTCTTGGAGATGGTGGTGATGAAGAGAGAGCCTCCGGGCTGGCAGGAGAGGAGCAAAGGGAGGTGTTAGTGAGTGGAACAGCCACAGGAGGCGAGCAGAGGGAGGTGTTAGTGAGTGGAACAGCCACAGGAGGCGAGCAGAGGGAGGTGTTAGTGAGTGGAACAGCCACAGGAGGCGAGCAGAGGGAGGTGTTAGTGGAACAGCCACAGGAGGCGAGCAGAGGGAGGTGTTAGTGGAGCAGCCACAGGAGGGGAGCAGAGGGAAGTGTTAGTGGAACAGCCACGGGAGGGGAGCAGAGGGAGGTGTTAGTGGAACAGCCACGGGAGGGGAGCAGAGGGAGGTGTTGGTAGAACAGCCACAAGACAGGGGAAAGTCTACCCAAACTGTAGGTCACAGATTCACTGTGTTCTCTACTGTTCTATTGTGCTATCTACAGGTCTCCATTGTTCTCTCAAGTTATCTACTGATCCTCCTGACCTCTACTGTTTACTAATGAACAATGCAACATAGCGTCATCGCGTGGTTCAGCTCAGCTTAACGGGGTCTGCTCCAGCCAGACAGAATGGACTGCAGCCTGAGTCTGGCTGCGGCTCTAAAAGGATGTGAGGCGTTAGAGGAGATTAAGAGGTTCTGGCCTCCCAACACACTGACCCACACATCTGGTGAACACACACACACACACACAGTACTAACAGCAAGCACAAACAAAAACACAGTGCTAATAGAGCGTGTGCAAGAGCTGGCAGGCACACACACACACAAACACACACACACACTCCGCCTCATAGGACAACCAGACAGAGCATCGCACGATGACTATGCAGCAGGTCACGTGAGCTACCTTCAGGACGTCCCCGCAGCAGAGGGCGAAGGTGTCCAGGTCAGCCAGGTGTTCCACCACCTCAGAGGCCACCACCGCGTCGAACGACTCCTCTTCCCCCTCCACCGCCTCCCCCCCCTCCCCCTCCCCCTCCCCCTCCCCCTCCAGGCCCTGGGACAGCTCCTCCAGGGTGCAGGCCCGATAGCTGACACGCCCCAGCAGCTCCGGGTCTCGGAAGGTATGGAGCTCTGCTGTCCCGATGCTGTTGGCTGCCGGGTCAATCCCCAACACGTCTGCCCCCAGTCTGCCTAGGGGCTGGGGGTGGAGGGAAGGAGAGTGATGAGTACAGTTTGAGTCCAGAAGGACTAGAGCAAGTCACCAGAATACATACTGCTAAAGTGGTAAAGAGAACTGGACATTTAGTTCACTTTCTCTCTCTCCCTACACATCTCAGGAACTGGATGTAAACAAATGTTGATCAAAAACGATCATAGTTGCAAGCAAGAAGGCAGGAACGTGCTTTTTGAGGGTCTCCCACCCTGAACCAATGGATAGATATTATAAACAGACTACAATTTAGAAAATATGACATTCTGTTGCAGATTACAGAAAGAAAAGGGAGAAGAGTGCTGGTCTAAACAGGATACATATACGACTAACCATCAATTCAACATAGGAGTTTTTCATCACAGAATGGTAGACTTTCACGCACATTCACGTCACCTGATGCAACTGATCGACCTTGTGTCTTTTGTACGTTGTATACAAATCAAAACAGTGTTTTGACATAAAAAGGATCAACTAATTGCCAGCAGATGGCGCTAAAGAGCTGTCTGGTTGGTGCTGCAGATGAAGGCCTATACATCGCAATAAGACGACACTGCATACTATTTCACTGCATTACTAACGGAAGCTGGGGATCTGTCGCCCCCTTATGGGTGGATGACAAAACAGACAATGTCAATGTCACGTGTTTGAGAGAGAAATCCAGACTGTCCTCCCCCAGTCTTGTCAACCCTCCACCGCTGATCTCCTGTGAAGGGAACGACCCTCGCCACAGGATTCTGACACACACACACAATATACTGTACACACTGTGTGTGTATGTGGGTGAAAGACAGCGATAATGGGACCTGATGCCGTCTGCTCGGATCAGCCCTAACAGCTGGTACGTCCACAGCAGAAAGCAACGTCTGAAGATAGATATCCAAACTAACCAACACGTAAACAACAGTAAAGTACCGACTGTCCCTTCCACCAAACCACGACCAGTCACATCAGCGGAGCGCAGCGCTGAGGCGGACGCCCGGGTGTATTTTTGGACGCTGGTACGCGGAGGGCCGCGTCCAACAGCCGACAACTGAGGAGGAATGTGATCTGAATGCTGGTGATTCGAACAATTGGAACACCAAAACAGCTATGCATGGGGTGGTGGGAAGACGGCAGCCTGTGTCCTTGTTGAACACTCCCCTCCCACTTGTCCTGCTTTCTGACAAACACACACACACGCAGCAGTGCTACCTCTGTGAGGAGGCCTCCTCCACAGCCCATGTCCAGGATGCGTAGACCGGCGAGGGGTTTCCCGGGGTGGCGCCCCCCGTGGACACGCATCAGGTTGTCCCTGTGGACAGAGGTCAGAGGTCAACAGGAAGTCCCTAAGGTCCGAGATCACTGCCTGAACTAGTCTGCGAGTCTGTGCTCCCTGTCGCTGTGAGACAGCCACAGTCTGACAGCGCTGGAGGTGGAATGCACTGAAGTCCATGGGCTTCTTCCACACTGGGGTGAGGAGAGGGGGGCAGGGTTGAGGTGGAGCCAGAAAGGAGGTAGGATAGGGAGGGTAGGAGAGGTGGGGTGGGTGGGGTTGAATGCCTGTTTGGGGTGGGTGAAGGTCTGTTGTGCTCCATGTTTCTGACACCTCCCGCTGTCCCAGTACCCCCTGGCCACTGTTGCGATGGCAAATAGGCTTGAACATCGTCCCTTATGTACATTACAGAGCAAAAACAATTGGCCCCAACCCCAGCCTGTCAGTCCATCTCCACACAGATCCGGGGCTGGGATGACACACCTATCAGTGTAAAAACAGCTTGATGTTCTTTATCTGACAGCCCAGCAACAGCAGGGTCTTGCCTGGAGGGTGTGGCCACATCAGCTGTCACTGCGGCAACCCATCAACAGACATGGGATGTTTGGGGTATTATAGGATGGATAGCCAGCACAGAGTTGATGGGGTCAGGGCAGCAGATCAAATCGGTTAAAATAGCCCCATCTCCTCTCTCCTTAATACTGCACCCCCTCCATTTTTCTAGCACAGTGCTGATGTGGAGGCTCTCTGTCGCTTTGATTTGATATCTGTCCTAGCAATCCACCCTGTGGCCATCCCTTCAACAGACGCTGAATGGTCTCTGTAAAATTGTCAAAAGCTGAAGTGACCAATTGTTAGTCATTGGCTTCAGACAAACGCACAGACCGTATGAAAGGCACCCGTAAGTCGTTCATGGAGTGGAGGGCTGCAAATTCCCCTTGTTCATCCCACCACTTGCTGGCCAGTGCCTGGAACTTCTTCACCTCGTCTGGGTCCACGGTGGACTGCGAGGCGTAGCAGGCCCTGCAGGGGAAACGACAGGCTGTTGACGTTAACCGGACTGATGATGATGTGCACCACTTATGGTAGTAAGCTAGTGAGTAAAAAGTAGTCAACTCACACTTAGTAACACTGATTAAAGTAATCCTACAGTGTATTTTATACTATTTGACCTGGCTTGGAAAAAACGTACACGAGTCATTAACAGCTCAAGGTTCATGTTGTATATGTTTTACCTGACATGGTTTGGTACTGGGCGTAATTGGACAGCTGGACATGCGCGACGGTTCAGAAACAGAGCGCGGTGCTGACATACTGAGGTCCAGCTGAACGATCTCCTTCCCGACGCAGCCCCGTCTCTCTTCAAACTTCTAGTAGATATCCCTTGCACGAGCTCCCCAAACTTCTTACAAAACATATTGCTTAAATACATACTGATTATTTAGCGTTGTATGTGTAGGACAGACCAGTCAATGTGACCGTGTCCCCATTATGCTTTCTTCCGACTGGAAACGCGGATCATTACAAATAGTTCCTAGTCTTAGCACCAACGGCCAAACACTTGTGTTTACAAACTAGAGGAGCACGCGTTTCTTTTTCAGTGGAGATATAACGTAATGAAGAGTGATACAATGTTTATAATTGACCATTTCAGACAATTCTTTTAATAACTTGATTAAAACAAACATTTTCAGGGAGTTATTTGGTTCCAAGTTGGTTCAAACAGACCAGTGCAGACAGGGAAAGGGACCATTTCACTTTTATTGGATTACATCAACATTGTGATTTCTGTTAATTCTGTTATGGTTTAAAATAATACACCTTTAGAGATTCTACAGACTTACAAAGCACTTTGCTTTGCATGATACAAGGCAAAAACCCTAGCATTCCAAATGTCCTGTTTTCAGGCTTCACTTAAAAAG
This sequence comes from Hypomesus transpacificus, assembly GCF_021917145.1. Taxonomy (NCBI): domain Eukaryota; kingdom Metazoa; phylum Chordata; class Actinopteri; order Osmeriformes; family Osmeridae; genus Hypomesus; species Hypomesus transpacificus. The sequence continues at coordinate 2,747,938 of NC_061061.1, read as the reverse complement.
AACACATATTTACAAAGTAGAAGGGGTAGAGATGAAGAGGAGGATGGGTAGAGAGAAAGGAAGAGAGCAGGAGGGTAGGGGGGGGGGGAGAGGGGTCTGGAGAGTCCACCTACACTGTTGCCTCGACAATGAGACAAGCCTGTTAAACTCATGGAATTTAAGAGGAGGGGCACAGACATGATCTCCTCAGCGTCGGCGACGAGACGGAGACCTGGACCTGGAGGAGAGACGCAGGAGGGGGGGGGGAGGGGGCCTTAGTGCTGCTCTTCTCTCCCCCTCTCTCACACACACACACACACACACACACACACACACACACACACACACACAACACACACACACACACTCTCTCTCTCTCTCTCTCTCTCCCTCACAGTAACAGACACACGCTTAAAACTCTACAAATACACACAGAACAAGGACACGCATATAGCACAGCCCAGTTGGGCCTCGCTGCTCTCTAGGGCTCTGCATGAGGCAGGCCGGGCAGCTGAACAGCACTGGGCTCGTCATATTTAAACACATAACACATGGGGCCTAGCGCCCCCCTATGAACGGGAGGTTAACTATGCTGGTGCGCTGCAGAATTGTACAAAGATGGCCGTGATTCTCTGAAAAGCAAACAGTTTCTAGGAGGTCGTTTCTTCAGAAAAAGTTTTTCAAAAAAATAGCCCTTGAGCGAGCCCTTGGCAATAGTCATTACAAATACCACTGGCTAAAAGGCCTTGACGCATACATCCAGACACACAATAGAGACATAGATTGTTAGAAAAAAAGAGGGACGGAGAAAAATGAATACTACCTTGATCGTGACTTAGACTTGTGTTTGCGGCTTGCCTTCTTACCAGACCTGTGAGAACGTTCCGTCGACCTGGAGCGACTACGTTTGGATTTTCTAGACTTCTTCTCTTTGCTAAGCTCAGGGCTAGACCTGCTGGCCTCGGAGTCCGAGTGTCTCTTGCTAGGCTTGGCGGAGCCCTTCTTACTGGCCCTGCTCTCCTGCCGGGGCGCCCTGTCTCTGGGGGCCTCTGCCTGCTCGCTCTCCCTCCGCCGCCTGGACTTCCCATTGCTCTCCTCCACCACTACGTCCCTCTCTTTCTCCCTGGCCTTCTGCTTGTCTCTCTTCCTGTCTGACTCCTTCTCCTTCTCTTTCTTCTTCTTGTCCTTGTCCTGGCTGCGGCTCCTGTCCTTCCTCCTCTCCCTGTCTTTGCTGGAGGCCTTCTGCTTGTGCTTGCTGCTGTTGCTCTCCCTGCGCTCTCTGCTTCGCTTCCTCTCCTTCTCCCTCTCCCTCTCCTTCTCTCTCTCTCTCTCCTTCTCCCTCTCCCTCTCCTTCCCCCTGTCTCTCTCCCTGCTGCGGCTGGCCCGGTCCTGAGACCTGCTCTTGCGCCCCCTGCTGGCCCGGCGCTCCCTGGAGGAGCTGCGCTCGCTCCGGTCCCGCCTCCTCTCCTGGGCCTTGTCGCCGTGGCGACGGCGGGAGCCCCGGCTGCCGCTGCGGCGGCTCCCTCGGTGGGAGGAGGAGCGGCTGCTGCGCCTCCTCTTCCTGCGCGGCGAGGAGGAGCGCGAGGAGGAGCGCGAGGAGGCCGAGGAGGAGGAGCGGGAGGAGGAGCGGCTGCTGGAGCGGCTGGAGCTGGAGTGGGAGGAGCTGCTGCGTCCGTTGCTCGGGGAGACCGTGGCGGCCCGCTTCCCTCCGCGCCCCACCCCCCTGACCTCGCTGGCTTCCTGTTCGCTGCGTGACCTTCGCCTCTCTAGCGCGGGCTCCGCCTCCCTCTCCCTGACTTCCTGTTTTTGCAGACTGTCTAGCTGGCCCTCCACATACTCAGCCCTCTCTCTGCTCACTCTGTCCAATGCCATTTCTGTGCGGGAGGGAAGAAACACAAGTCACCACGGTTACCTCAGATAGCGGTACGTCACACCAAACAATGAATATTTTGTGTGTTTTTTGGGGGGGGGGGTCATATTTTGCCATGTTGCGTCCTCGTGCTGTTGCCTCACCGCGGGCTATGGCGGCCTCCTGCGCCTGCCTCTCCAACAGGGCCTGCAGCTCCCTCTCCTTGCGGCGGAAGGCGTCCTGCTTCTCCTGGATGCGCAGGTGCAGCTCCTCCTCGTCCGTGTCGGACGACTCGGAGGCCCGGGCGCTGGGCGGCTCCTCGTCCTCGCTCTCCTCCGAGCCGTAGTCCCCCAGTCCGCCTGCCACAACAGAGCCCCCCGCCGCGTGAGCACAGAGGAGCCGCCAGACACAAGGCTCACACACACACTCCACCCCCGCACCCCCTCGCTACACCTGCAACCCGGACACTTACTGTTAAAGCAGGCATGCATCTGAATACTACACACACTCTGCAACAACACACCCAAAACACTTCTCAAGTCTAGGAGAGCCTGCTTTCGGCCTCGGAAATGACTAGAACGACACTAGGCTGGAGCTCTGAGACACTTTCCCCCCCCCGACATACAACACTCCGCTCTCCCACCCCTCCCTCCCTCCCTCCCTCCCTCCCTCCCTCCCTCCCTCCCTCCCTCCCTCCCTCCCTCCCTCCCTCCCTCCCACATCCCCCCCCAGGAAAGAAAGGAGGGGGGTACTCACTCAGGCCAGTCAGAGAAGCCAGTGCGCTTGACTGTGCCAGCTGTTTGGCAGGAGCTTTTGATTCACATCAACAACAGGAGCAACATGTTAACACACACACAGCCACCATAGTCTGATCATCAGAGCCAAGAGATAACGCACGGTTCGCACGGCGGCCCGGGGCGTGCGTGAAGAGACAAGGAGAACACAATGGAGAGAAGAGAAGGGTTAACAGGCAAACAAAAAAAACTAACTCAAAAGCGAAAAAAAAACAACAACCAAAGTTGCGTCACACATTCAAACTTGTCAAAACATGGCGGGACGGGGGAGAGTCAATGCAGCACTGGCCACTTCGGTCGTCTGCGTGGGAGGGAGGGATGCGGCGGAGGGGGGGCAGGGGAGAGCTACTCGGAGCTGGCCTGCAGTCCGAGGCTCTGACTCGGGTGCTGAGGAGAGTCTCAGCTGCTACGAGGACTCATGTGACATCCCGGGCTCTCCTCCGCTCCCCCTCCTCCCTGCCTCCCTCCCTCCCCTCGTCCACTGCAGCCGCCAGAGGCTGGCTGAGGCTGTAGATGGCGC
>NC_061061.1:2706572-2744296 GCF_021917145.1 Hypomesus transpacificus | reverse complement strand
AAAACGCACAATCCTCCATTGTACTCCGTTCAGTTTTTTACATCGAGTGCCTCCACAATGGCCGCTCATCCGGGTTACCGCCCAGAACGTGACGTCGGTGACAACCCTCTATGCGGTGTTGATGTAGAGGCTGCCTGCATTGTTGTCCCCAGTTGTCAAATTCTGACGTTTCCTGTCAAAATAATGTCAGTTAGACTTCGCTGTAGACTGCTGCAGACGTTTGAAAGCAGAGCGTGAAGTCAGCCTTCAGACCAACAAAGGGGACAGAGATGTTCAGTGACGTGTCACTTCAAATTCCACATAGCCTATCCATGTGGTATGTCATGATGTTCCTATTCCTGTTTCTGTTTAAACTTCCTTCTTGTGTGTCCTTTTGGCAATCTTTTTGGGTGTGTATGAGTGTGACTGTGTGTGTGCGCGTGTTTGCCACAATAATTATTCTTCTGTCCCGGTGGCGATGGTGGGGGGATTGGGTGGGGGTGAGGGCGGGGTTGGGTGTGTGTGTGTGTGTGTGTGTGGGGAGGGGGGGGTCGGGGGGGGGGGGGGGGGGGGGTACACTGGACCACGGAGAACATGTCAGTTCTGCCTGGCTGATTTGTCTGGCAGCCTCTGTTCCTCTGGGCCGTGGGACCTCACCCTCCTTACCCCCCCTCCCCAACTCCCTCTACACACCTCTCTCCTCCCTCTTCCTCTCCTCACCCCCCTCTCCTCCCTCCTCCTCTCCTCACCCCCTCTCCTCTCCCTCCTCCCGACCCCCTCCCCTCTCCTCAACCCTCTCTTCACCCTTCACCTCAACTCACTCCTCTCCTCCCTCCCTCGCCCCACCTCCCTCCCTTTATCCTCACCCCTCGGTTCATCGTCTCTTCTCCTCGTCTCCTCTCTCTTCTCACTCCAGTTCATTCACTATGCGTGTGTTCTTTCCAGTCAGAATCTCTACTCCGACTGTCTCCCTCTCCCTCCCTCCCCCCTCTCTTTCTTCCTCTCTCTCTTGTTCTCCCTCTCCATTCCCCCCCTCTTTCTTCCTCTCTCTCTCGTTCCCTCTCTCCCTCAGATCTTTATGTGTATGTGTCAGGGTCATGGGCTTGCGTGCCGGGGAGAAAAGTGAGCAAATCCAGCGTCTCTAACCCTCGTCTGGGATGCCTACTTCTATTCCAGGTATTTTTCACAGGTCTGCTCTTTGTCCCCAGGCTGTCAGCGCAGTTGAAAGGTGTGCGTCTGTGTGCGCGTGCACGTGTGTGTTAGTGTGTGTCTACCTCTGTGTGTGTGTGTGAGTGTGTACCTCTCTGTGTGTGTGTGTGTGAGTGTGTGTGTGTAAGTGTGTGTGTGTGACCTAGCAGACAACAAAGTGCCTGATGCTGCATCCTAAACAGTCCAGTGTTCTTCACCTGAAGCTCACAGAGGAGGGAGAGCACACTGCTCTACTACACAGTTACTCATTAAACACTGCTGTACTACACGTCATGTATACCATATGCACACACACACCCGCAATGCACATACACACACACTGTAAACACAAACACACATGCTGTAAACATACACATGTACTGTATACACACACGTTCACGTATATATACACACAGATATATACTTGACACTTCCGCCCAACACATACTCAGGTGATGCCTGGAGATGTGTTTCATGGGGAACGTTCTCCACTCTCCTCCAGCATCTCCATGATATTCTCTGTGTATTTCAAAAGAGCTTCTCTTTGCGCAGACCAAACCAGCCGAGGAGAGGGGTGACGTCAGAGAGAGACGAGTTCATATAGAAATCCTTTCATCCTCTCCTCCTTTTTTCTTCTCTTCTCTTCTCTTCTCTGCTCCTTGCCCCTCTCCTCCCCTCCCCTCCCCTCTCCTCTCCTCTCCTCTCCTCTCCTCTCCTCTCCTCTCCTCTCCTCTCCTCTCCTCTCTCCTCTCCTCTCCTCTCCTCTCCTCTCCTCTCCCCTCCCCTCCCCTCTCCTCTCCTCTCCTCTCCTGCTTACCTTCAATGCTGTTGTCTGTGTTCAGGAGGGTAAAAGGTTTACACTGAGGTTACCATGGTGAACCAGGAGGGAAGAGAGCGAGCACAAATCAGAGACTGTTCGAGAAGCTTTCTTCTATTTATATTGAAATATTTGCTACAGTGCATGAGAATACCCTCTTCACTTCCTCTGTCGTGGAAAACTTGGGCAAGACAGAGAGTATGTGTGTGTGTATGTGCATGTGTGCATTTATGTGTGTGTGTGAATGCGTGTGTATGTGTTTGTGTGTGAGTGTGTTGTGAATATGTGTGTGCGTGTATGTCCCACAAACAAACGCACACATCCACAAACATCTCCCCTAAATGACAATTAAAACCAAAACATAATTCCACGCTCGCTTAAAAACGATGCACATAAGGAAAGTGTTTACAGCAGTTTGATAGGTTCAGTCTTATCAAGCCCAGCCACAGCCAAGAAGAAATACAACGTGCAGTTAAACACAGCGTGTCTCATTTCACATGCGACTGTGTGAGAACCAGTAGACAGCTGATAATGGAGAGACAAGTCCGTTTGTTCATTAGCAACGGACGTGCCGAGCAGAAGATAATTCCGGAATGCCTGTCACAACAGACGACAGTAAACTCATGATGACATCGCAGGGGGCGCGCGGATACACGAGGACGAGAGAGGAGGCATCGGGTGGACGCCATATTCTCTGAATGCTTTGCAGGTGCGTACGCAATCGGGATGTCACGCAACGCAGGCTGCCCCACGAACATGGCTGTGTTCTCAGGGTAAAAACTTTCTGACCGCTTCTGGAATTGCGTTGTTGGGCGAGTGGAAAAGACAGGGGAAAAGGGGAGAGGTGTTATGGTAGAATTCGAGTGGCACTGTGTAGATCTGAATAGTCAAGGGATATGGTTTTAATACAATTTATTTAGACTATACAATTACATTAACAAAGCCTTGCTGATCAGTCTCAGCGAAGGAGGTGCCATCCACACAGGTCGTTCGCAGGAGTGATGGCCAACCATCCCACATGCACTGCCTTATATAAACTTAAGATCAAATGGCATTCTATATGGTCAATCAATCAATGTAGCAAACTCTGTGATTGGCTAACTCAACTTAGTGACAGTTTGAAACAATACATCTCCGGTGTGTCCCAAAGTTCTTTGATGTCACAGCTCTCTCCAGAGCAGTAGATAATAAAGCCACAGGGGTTAACCAGTCAAATGGTCAACTGTCCTTTGTGTGACCATCTTCAAACAATACTTTTAATTAACACAAACAATGAAACAGGACACAGTCCTTCTAGCCAAAGTTCAGAGCAACTGTCTCATTGACCCCTTACAGTAACCAGAGGACAGAAGGCCATATAACATGCTTCACCCATCCCCCAGGGCAAGCTGCCCACAGAGCCATCAGCACCTCACATTCCTTTGAACTCAACTTAATGATCTTCCCTTCCTGTCTCTTACCAATGAACATAGAAGATTATAGATTTCATACACATACATCTATGCATATGACCAACATTTCCATTACAGAGGAAAGAAGAAGAGAGGAGAGAAGAGGAGAAGAGAGGATAGGAGATGAGAGGATAGGAGAGGGGAGGAAAGGGGAGGAGAGGAGAGGAGGAGAGAAAAGTACAGGAGAGGAGAGAAAGGGTGGGTGGTGACATCAGAGCTGTGTCTGAGGCATGGCATGTGTCATTATTCCGTCAGCGTAACCTTGGCAATGAGTCAGTGAACCCTATGAGCCTTGATACTGAGGGCCAACTGGAGAAGATGTTAGCTGCGGCTCTCCCAGATTGACTTTTGACATCCTTGGTTTTATGTTCCTGCTGAATTCAGCACAGCCTTGCTCTCCCTCTATCTCTCCGCCTCCCTCCCTCCACATGCCTCTATCTCTACCTCCCCTCTCATTCTGTCTCCCCTCTACCTCTCTCTCCCTCCCTCTCTCTCTCCATCCATCCTTCTTCTATATTCACTCCAAATGAAATATTGATAAGAGGTTGCCAAGTTTTCTCTCTCTCTCTCTCTTTTTCTGATGAGAAGGCTGGAATGTGTAAGCAGGTGAGGGGAGTAAAGGGGAGGAGGAGGCTGGGGAAGGAGAGAAAAGGTGAGGGTGAGGGGGGGATCACTCAACACCAGTGTGAGGACCCTGGAGGAATGTCTAATGGAACAAGCTCTGAGCCCTCTCTGTCAGCCAGAACCACAGAGAGAGAGAGAGAGAGAGAGAGAGAGAGAGAGAGAGGGAGAGAGGGAGGGAGCGAGAGAGACAGAGAGATAATGAGAGAGTGAGAGAGAGAGAGAGAGAGAGAGAGAGAGAGAGAGAGAGAGAGAGAGAGAGAGAGAGTGAGAGAGAGACAGAGAGACAGAGAGACAGAGAGACAGAGAGAGAGAGCAGGAGATGTGGGTCTGTCTCCCAGCTGGTCTGATGACCCAGGCTCCCGGCAGGGGGTCAACACAGTCCTTGACAGGGCCTTCGCACACCAGCACAGGTTATTCAAGGCGAGGATAATTAGCTGTCCTGTCTGGACGCAGCAAACTGATACTAATATCTGACTCGGGATGAACAACCCTGATGAAAATGGCCTTTCACTTTGCTTTTCTGCTCTCCTGAAAGTACCCGTGCTGTCTCGTCATTAGCGAGGCTAAGCTAACAGCGGCGGCATTGGGGTCTGTTTAGACCCCAGCAGGACTGGGCTGAAGTCATGTAATGAATTCATGGCTCCCTCGCTGACGCGCTCTTCCACAAGACCCCCATACGCTGATTAGCATTTCAGAAATACGAATAATTTGAACAGGAGAGAGTACAGAGGAGAGAGGGAGGGAGAGAGAGAGAGAAAGAGTGAGAGATAGAGAGGGGGAGAGGGGGAGGCGGAACAGGGAAAGATGGCACAAGACACAAAAAAAGCTAGAATCGCTCTTCTTTGACAGGGTTGGTGGAGAGAGAGAGACAGAGAGAGAGAGAGAGAGAGAGAGAGAGAGAGAGAGAGAGAGAGAGAGAGAGAGAGAGAGAGAGGTGCAGAGGGAGTGTTTTACAGATATTGGTGGTCAGGATTGGTAGACGAGCGCTGGGGAAATTAAAGAACAACAAAGCCAATGAAAACAGAGAGCCAGAGAAGAGGAAGATGAAGAAGAGGAGGAGGACATATTAGTTCCAGGAAACTGACTGGAAGGCTAATTGGCAGTTAGACAGCTGAGAGGGGACAGCAGACAGCCAGTTAAAGAGGTCAGCATTGACATAGTCAACATCTTCCTCCAGACATCCCATAATACTGTGGAGGAGAGGTGTATAACAACCCACCTCCCCGCAGCTGCGGAGAAACCGTCAGATAAGCTTTTGCTAAATGAATCAAATGTAAAACGTGAAAGATCTGCCGCCAAGAAGAGACCCAGCTCTCCCCCTAACGCCTGCAATCGGGTGAAAAAATCACTCCAAAAGCAATTATAAACACACCACGAGTAACACTCACTCACGGCTAATTAGTATTTTATAAAGCGCCTCTTGATCCGGCTCCTCATTGATTAGATAAAAATGGGTTTGCAGATGGATGGTCTGGAGAGGGCTGGAGGGGAGGTAGTCTCAGTGGCGTTCTGGATCAGACTGGGAGACGGAAGACGCTCTCTCTCTCTCTCTCTCTCTCTCTGTTGGAAAAATTGAAGATGTAACTGTTATCCTGTAATAAGAATGATTCTGTGTTCAGCATTCCTTGCCAGCAGAGAACCCTCTCCCCACATGATCTATAGATGACACGAGGCTTACGCAGACAAACTGACCTAGGTTGACCATTAGTATGCTAGAGGTGCAATAAATGTGTTAACCTTATCTGTGCTGAGTGAATCATATGGTCAAGCCTAGGGTCAGAGAACTCTGTAAGTTTCCACGTGCACGCGCACTCTGTTTCTGGGATCGATCATATTGACAGCTGATATGCAGGGGAGGAGACTTCTCACCAATATATAGTCTTACTTGAAGACTTGTGAACCAGACAAACTTTGTAGCACAATGGCGTGTGATGTTTTTGTCTCCTTGTGGGCCGGCCACAAGCAATAAAGCTTTCTTAAACTTGTTCACCGACTGACTGTGCAATGCTTGATAGATTAATATTTCTGACACAATGGTCCTTCGAGCCGGATTCCAAAATCCATTCCACCATCCAGAACCCAAGAACCAAGAACTAAAATTGTGCAGACGTGCACAACGGTGGAGAACCTCGCAGCAAATATGGCTGTTTAAAAAGAGGCAAAACATTTTTTTTAGGGGGGGGAGGATGGTGGAAAGGTGACGGAATTCTGGACTAGCTAAGAGGCACAGCTTTCAATGGACAAGGTAAGAATAAATTGTATATATATAGTCGACTTTGTTTTATTTTAGGCCTATGTTGAGACAAAAACTCCACAGTGCAGTAGGTAAAGATGCACTCTGGTCCTATATCTGCTAAGACCCGGTGAAAATCCAGTGCAGCTAATATAGGGCGTCATATTTTACTGAGATCGGTATTGGTGGTGTATCCGTGAATTAAGTCATTTTGCTAAAACCTAACAGCTTGTGCATAATATTGGTGGAGCAGAGTGTTTTGAAAACTGATGCATGAGTAGTACTGGTGACGTAAATAGGCGGGGTTATAATTACTAAGTACGTGGTGACGGGAGAACCGGGTAACAGTATTAGTTATAATCTGACCGACCAGAACTGAGATATTTGAAATATATCTGAGTTTGGTGGTATTCAAATACCTAACCAAATGGAAAGATTTTTGTCTAATTCTGTGAGAATGCCATTGAAGTAAATATAACCTGTAAAAGTTCATAGCCTTATTGAGGAGGCTACTGTAAAGAATATACTCCGTGCAGCACGAAAAAGATGAAAGAGATAGACGCGTGACTTTTTAAAAATTAGGCCTACATGTTGTTAAGGGCAAAGGTGCTACATATATGTGTTTGATGCTGCTGAGGTTGTTTTGCTGAAATGTATGAGTTTGGTGGTATTAATATTTACCTAATCAAATGGACTAGTTGAAGACTTGACCAACCAGAACTCTGATATGTGTAAACATCTCTGACGAGCAATCTTAGGTGCATATGTAGACTTTGGACCAAGTTTTATGTTGAAATTGAAATAGTACTAAGAGTTGATAGAATTGTAAATATCGAGGTTCTATGTAAATATAACCATGGTTAATTGTTTTAAAAAGTTGTACAGAGGAAGTGTGAAATGCTTAGACATAAGGAAACCAACATTTGGGTTTGGTTTGAATTCCATTTTTAAAGTTAAAGAGTAGTGAGGAGAATGTGGTCATTTTTGTCTCAAATGTGTCTTAAAGAAGGCTGACATGATTCTAGCGAATTTGCCAGTCTGTTGAACAAAGTATTTTACAAATTGCTAGGATAGCTTTGGGATCTGAGAGGAAAAGATCCAAGCTGTGGCTTTGTTAGCTAATGGCTAATGGCTAATGGTGAAAACGTAGAGAAAGTGCATTTTGCCAGAGATTTTGCTCTGTCCTGAGACCGAGGAGAGTCCAGGAAGTTGAATTTGCAACTATGGTAACGACATTCGTAGCTAACAAACTTACAGACAGACTCAACAGCGATGGTGGCAGTACAGGCTAGTAAAGGAATTGCAGCTTGACATTTGAGATCCAGATGAGTAACCACATGACTCATGCGCAGACTCATTGAGAAATTGAGAAATTAAAGACGCAAATGTAGAGAATTAGATGGATTTGGAGCGACTTTTACACATTAATTAGGTTACTTTTGAAATATGTTAAGTGATGAGTATTTTGATACATTTGCTAACAAGGTTTTTGGTCGTTTGAGTACATTTTACATGAGTTTCAGAAATTCCGAGGAAAGGTGGGGCCTAAGAGTCCCGTTACGTTGAATTTTTGCAAAGGTGATCCCAGAGGGTAATTCTGCATAATTATGTGAGTATTAATGCTGAGAGATGTGTCCGTTTGGAAGAATTCGAAGTTTGGTGGTTAACAAATGCATGATAAACATTTGTTGTAATTCCTAGCCAAACAGGGAGGTTTTTTGAAGCCTTTCCGACCAGAACTTGTATTTAAAAGCGGCATATCTTTGATGTGTTATGGTATTCAATAAGAATGCAGAAATTGAACCCCTGGTTTATAAATTGGTTCCAATACAATCGGAAGAGTTATAGAGCAAAATTAAGTGAATAGAAGGTAAACGCCAACCATCTGTATTGTTCAAAGAGAAAAAAAAGGTTTTTGCTTGTTCCAGAGTGCGCCGTTTGTGTGATTCGAGTTTGAAGCGGGCGCTGATGGAAACAATGTGATAGATTTGAGTTATTCAAGTAAAAACTAAGAGTAATTGAGAAAGTAACAAGAGTGTTGCATTAAATCATATACAAACTACTAAATATTCCAATTAAATATTTTCATTTGGGTTTCTGGTCCGCAAAATTTAGATTTGAAGAATTGTCCGTGCGTTACGCATGTTGAGAGCGTAATGGCTGGTAAATATAGACTTAAAGTTTATCAAATGAAGCAAGAGAACGTTTTGTGGATGTGAAGAGATGATTGGTTTAAACACGTTGATGTTCTGAAAAGGGAAATATGCATATACTTTGAATGTATGGGAAAACATTTTAAGTCAAAATAGTAAAAATCTAGGGTTTTTAAGAGTTTTGATAAAGGTATTGGATGCAATTTAGTTATGAAATGAGAAAGAGAAAATAACTAAAATGTATTTTTATTTTGAGTTTTATTGTAATTTGGCTTTAAGTTTGATTGCATGTTTTATCAAGAGCCTGACGCAATGTTTTGGATAAACAGTTAGGCTGTGATAAGGAATAGCTACATTGGGAACATTATTTAGTCTATATTTTCATTTGAGAAACATACAAATTGAATTCTGGTTTAGGATAAAGACAATGGTTTTTATCATATCTTTGACAAAAAGAGATTTGATTTGGTCAAATAGATAATCTAGAACAACATAGGTCTTAAACTTAACTGTTTTCAAAGAAAGAAAAGGTTTTTGGAGTGAAAGAAATTTTAGACTAACAGTTGATTTTTTTAAAAGGGTTTCTAGGGTTTCAGATTTCTAGATATAAGTAATAAGAGTTGAATATCAAATGATGAGGTATTGTCTTGTTATACATGTTTGCTCAACAATGGATAAATAGGGCAATGATCACCTGGAAAGATAAGAATTCTGAAGAACTTGTGTTGGTTCTACTAGAAGTAGTCCAAATTCCTGAAGAGGTGGATCAAAAAGTTAACCGATTTTATACAAAATGCTAACTAGAAAATAGATATCTTCTGCTAAATTCTGTTCCAGGTGAAGCAGTAAACCAAAGAGTGGATGAGTCAAACCAGGAGGTTGGGTATTGATTCAAGTTATCAAAAAGAAATAACTGGTCCAGCCCAGGTGGGAGGGACCGTATCAGGTACTACTCACCACACTCACTGCAGTCAAAATAGCAGAGAGGACGTTTTGGATGCATTTATCACATTGTAAGTAAGGGACATTGATACAGGGACAGATTAGTTACACACCACAGTCTTGAGGCACAAGTCTGACTACAAAGGGGAGTCATTCTCTTAAAGAACGGCGCGTCTCAAACTCAGTGAAGAAATCAACGGCCAACAGAGACATAGGGTGTAGACTAAATAGGCTAAAAAGATAGGAGACAGTATGCAGGAAAAGGTAGAAAGGATGGGTGACCTATTTCCTCATCCGTAGTATTGTGACCTTCGTGGTACCATATGTAGCTTACTGTTGCTAATATTCATAATAGTCTTCCCTATACTATGGTTTGAAAAGGTGATTGTTCCTGTATGATGCCACTAGTAAAAACAATAGGACAGATAAAGACAACTCCGCTGAGATGAGCAAAACGAACTAGTATTGAGAACTGGATTTAATGACTGAAAATTAGTGGTTGGAATGGATAATGTTTACTTTGCTGTTCCCTATGGTTAAAAGATGCAATGTTTTAACATCAGTGACTATCTAAAAGGAAAGATAGCGATTATGAAGAATTTATTTGCTCAACTAGAAGTTCATACTGATAACATTGATTTTATTTTTCTGGGAATGCTAAAGCAGATGTGGCAGCAAAAGAGGCAGCCATACAAGATGTCTTAACATTAGGAAATGCGGATGACACTGTCTTGAGAGATATGCAAGGAGTGTCACCAAAATGAGGGGTTATGTAAATTCACAGGAGGAACTTGTGATACTAAAGAATCTATTTCGTTATGCTACAATATTGAGCCATGAGATTAATCATGTCTCAACAGGAGGGAGTGATAACGAAAGAGTGTCTACAGCATATGGATTTACAAACTATTCAAGAAAAACTTTAAGAAAAAACTTTTTTAGCATACCCCGATTTGAGTGAGAACAAGATATGCATGAACTTTATTGAGCTAAAGAAATGTAATGTTTAAGGAATGGGCCAACGACGAGTCAGTTGCTTTCAACTGACCTCTGTGAGAATGTAATTTTAATTGCTGTGTAGTCTACTTCTTCTGAAATTCGCAGACAGGAGAGAGATGCTGTCTCAATCCAGTGAGAGGTCCCTGACCTAAGGAGACTGGATTGTGGGGACCGATTTTACACGTTAAATCCTGGAAAATGAGCCGAGGTGAACAGGGTCATTCCTGGCTAGTGTCAGAGGAAATGGCATGGTACACGTTAGTCAAGCGTGCATTTTGTTTGACGTCAAATTAAGGAAAACTCTGTGCTGTGCCTATAGTACAGTGCGTTGAGGTTGCCTATAGTACAGTGCGTTGAGGTTGCTGTTTTGATCAACTAGACTACATTTTCTATGAGAAGATTACACAATCACCATGCACACAATCATGGCATCAGTTTCAGCAAATTGGACTTTGAGAAACAAGGGGAATTGTCATGGGGATGACATTGCGTTTTCTATGTTTTGTATGTTTGTGGACAAACTTATGAACAATTCTAAATGGTGCTATGACTACGGATATAATGATTTGACTATTTCATTGATAACAATGCAAATGGTAAAGAGATTCAGAAGTGAAGTTTTAATCTTGAGATAAATAAACAATGTTTTCTGTGGAATAAACTTTAGGTACAAACACTCCTATCATGATACGTTCTACCAGTTACGTAAAGATGTTCCAGCTGATTTGTTATGTTCCAGGGCAGAAGTTTGAATGTTTTGAGAACAGTGATAGACTGTCGGAAGAGGAGATAACAAAACTGTTTCATTTGTGACTTTATGAAGTATTATTTGGGAGTTGCATTAAAATTATGTTTTGTTTTTGAGAAACCTATTTGTACTACAGAAAGTTGATATTCATTTTAAAAGAAACCGAAATTGAGCATGTAATGAGATTTCAGGATTTGTGCCAAAGTGATGTGTCTTATCATGCAGAGGTTGTAAAAGAGTTAGCAGTAGGCTGGAGAGAAATGTCTGTTGACCAAAAGTCCTGGCCGCTCTGTAGGAGATCAGATTCGGGGGAGCTTATTTTGCAATCTATAAAATGGAGATAAGTTTGACCGGGGGAGTACACCTGGAGACAAAATCTGGGGTGACTTAAGGGTTAAACAGGTTTTTGTTTGGTTGAATGATGACTCCCTGACCTGAGAGAAATGCTTATCACCTAAACTAGAGAGGAAGAGCACAATCAGGGCCTGTCTTAGAAAAACCTGACTGACAGTCTACTGAATGTTTGATGGTTTTAGAGATGACCATGTTGACAACAAGTAGGCATGTTTTTATATCCTGATAATTTCTGTATCGATTTCTTTGTTACAATCTTTGTTTCTATTTGAATTTGTGTGAAGGAGATCTGAGATGAGGTCCAACGCATCAGACATCAAATGACCATTCTGCTTCGTGATGACGGGTTTTACCCAATACCATGGGCTTCCGTCATGTCCAAGCATTCACACCACTAGACTATAATGCTGTATAGTCTTATTGAATATTACGTATGTTTTATTTTTATGAATTGTTTTGATTTTATGTATTTTTGATTTTATTGGCTGTGTGTAGGCGTGGTTTTGGAATAACACCTTTTATTCAGGATAAACAGGAGGGATATGTTGGAAAAATTGAAGATGTAACTGTTATCCTGTAATAAGAATGATTCTGTGTTCAGCATTCCTTGCCAGCAGAGAACCCTCTCCCCACATGATCTATAGATGACACGAGGCTTACACAGACAAACTGACCTAGGTTGACCATTAGTATGCTAGAAGTGCAATAAATGTGTTAACCTTATCTGTGCTGAGTGAATCATATGGTCAAGCCTAGGGTCAGAGAACTCTGTAAGTTTCCACGTGCACGCGCACTCTGTTTCTGGGATCGATCATATTGACAGCTGATATGCAGGGGAGGAGACTTCTCACCAATATATAGTCTTACTTGAAGACTTGTGAACCAGACAAACTGTGTAGCACAATGGCGTGTGATGTTTTTGTCTCCTTGTGGGCCGGCCACAAGCAATAAAGCTTTCTTAAACTTGTTCACCGACTGACTGTGCAATGCTTGATAGATTAATATTTCTGACAGGAGGTCACAGAAGAGGTCACAGAGGAGGTCACAGAGGTCACAGAGGAGGTCACAGAGGAGGTCACAGAGGAGGTCACAGAAGAGGTCAGCACAGAGGAGGTCAGCACAGAGGAGGTCAGCACAGAGGAGGTCACAGAGGAGGTCAGCACAGAGGAGGTCACAGAAGAGGTCAGCACAGAGGAGGTCACAGAAGAGGTCACAGAGGAGGTCACAGAGGTCACAGAGGAGGTCAGCACAGAGGAGGTCACAGAGGAGGCCACAGAGGAAGTCAGCACAGAGGAGGTCACAGAGGAGGTCAGCACAGAGGAGGTCACAGAGGAGGTCAGCACAGAGGAGGTCACAGAGGAGGTCAGCACAGAGGAGGTCACAGAGGAGGTCAGCACAGAGGAGGTTAGCACAGAGGAGGTCAGCACAGAGGAGGTCACAGAGGAGGTCACAGAGGTCACAGAGGAGGTCAGCACAGAGGAGGTCACAGAGGAGGTCAGCACAGAGGAGGTCACAGAGGAGGTCAGCACAGAGGAGGTCAGCACAGAGGAGGTCACAGAAGAGGTCACAGAGGAGGTCACAGAGGTCACAGAGGAGGTCAGCACAGAGGAGGTCACAGAGGAGGCCACAGAGGAGGTCAGCACAGAGGAGGTCACAGAGGAGGTCAGCACAGAGGAGGTCACAGAGGAGGTCACAGAGGAGGTCAGCACAGAGGAGGTCACAGAGGAGGTCAGCACAGAGGAGGTCACAGAGGAGGTCAGCACAGAGGAGGTCAGCACAGAGGAGGTCAGCACAGAGGAGGTCACAGAGGTCACAGAAGAGGTCACAGAGGTCATAGAGGAGGTCAGCACAGAGGAGGTCAGCACAGAGGAGGTTAGCACAGAGGAGGTCACAGAGGAGGTCACAGAGGAGGTCAGCACAGAAGAGGTCACAGAGGAGGTCAGCACAGAGGAGGTCACAGAGGAGGTTAGCACAGAGGAGGTCACAGAGGAGGTCACAGAGGTCACAGAGGAGGTCAGCACAGAGGAGGTCAGCACAGAGGAGGTCACAGAGGAGGTCAACACAGAGGAAGTCAGCAAAGAAGAGGTGGGCACAAGGTTCTCCAGACCCCCCCTGTCTCTAGGGTGTCTCAGAACAGCGTTAACACCCACCGGCAGGTAAGACTACACAGATTATAACAACACTAGAGAGTTTCCTCTATGTTGATTTTGGCCGGCCACACCAAGATTTCTGCCGCCACGGTATCAGAAATAGGGCTGTACAAAAGGCTGTCTATCAGCAGTGATTGTTAGAGTGATAGAGTGTGAGTTAGTGATAGAGTGAGTGTTAGAGATATGTGGGAGAATAGCACGGACACGCGCTTCACGCCGCGAGCAGGCACGCACGCCACTGTGCGTCCATGACAACTGTCCTATAACTTATGCTGTCAGTTCATTTCAGCCTGTCAATGTATTAGTCTAAAGTTCTTGCAAATTTAAATTAAGATAACTGGTGATTTTAAGTAGCCTAACCGTATTGCTTTAGGGGAAAAAGGATGAAAATATGTGCAATATTACATGAGTTATTAGACAGTAGACTATTACATTAACCTGCTCCGAAATATAGTGAACTTTGTTTCGGCTGTTCGGTTGTTTGGACAGACTAGGACAAGTGGAAACACTGAATCCCATTCCTGCAAAGCCGTGATAACCTCACCACCGAGCTTTGATGACGACCCATCTATGACCGCAACACAGTGGCGTCTTTGACACAAACCGCACGGGGAAATCCAATGTGCAAGACCCCAAACAACAGGCACACCCAACCAGCTGATGGTTGGGTAGGCAGCTGATGAGTCCTGAAACCCACTTGTGGTGGGGTCATCGTCCTGACGCAGCCTGTCCAGCTCGGCCGGGGTTGAGCGTGGCAGGGCCGTGGAGGACAGGCTACTCCCTCCCCCCCCCCCCCCCCCCCCCCCCCCCCCCCCCCCCCCCCGTGTGTGCTACCACGGACGGCCCCCGCGCCTCTCTTTCACCGCGCGTCCGCTAAGTCACAGCCGTTTCGCCAAGCGCCCTTTCGCCAAGCGCCCTGTTTGTCACCGGCGAGGTTGCCATTTCAGGAGGCGACAACATGAAGAGGCACGGGAATGGAGAGAGAGAGGAGCGCTACGCACGCCCGCCGCTCTCCCGTTTCAATCAAAGAGCAGCCGAGGGGGATCGCGAACAAATGAGCGGAAAACGCGACCGGCGTGTTGGACCTTCCCTCGCCACCGCCGTTTTACCCGACCCGGAGACGGGGGCCGGGACCCTGCCCACCCGAGCCCCACCCGGTGGGAGCCCTACCTGCATGACGGCGTTGAAGAAGCAGGTGTTCCCCAGGTTATTGATGCCTTTGACGGGGACCAGAGTGCTGTTCACGGGACTCCTCCCCCTGGGCGGGTCGGCCAGGTCCAGAGGCTCCTCCCTCAGCTTGATCAGCCTGGAGCTGGGCCCTGCGGGGGGGGGGGGGGAGAGGGACGCAGTGAGCAGGAGTTACGGAGGGAGGGTGGAGAGGAGGGAATGCTGCACAGAGGTTTCAAGTTTGCAGGGAGAGGTCGGAGAGTCGGGCCAGAGGTTTAGAGGACGAGAGGGGGTTAGAGGCTGGGAGGCTAGGTTTTGGAGACTGGGGAGGCTGGGGTTTAGAGGCTAGGGTTTGGAGGCTGGGTTTAGAGGCTGGGTGGCTGGGGTTTGGAGGCTAGGGTTTTGGAGGCTGGGAGGCTGGGGTTTAAAGGCTGGGGTTTAGAGGTGGGAGGCTGGGGTTTTTAGAGGCTAGGATTTGGAGGCTCGGAGGCTGGGTTTACAGGCTGGGGTTTAGAGGCTGGGGTTTAGAGGCTGGGGTTCAGAGGCGGAGGTTTAGTAGCGGGGAGGCTGGGGTTGTGGCAGCAGCTGGAAGTAAAAGCGGGTCATATGGGAGAACAGATGACAGCTGGACACGGTTCCACTCGTTAAGGAGGGAGGGCTGTTCTAGACACAGCTGTTCCTCCTCTCCTTATTCCCCCCTCTCCTCTCCTCTCCTGTCCTCCCCAACTCTCTCCTGTCCTCCCCAACTCTCCTCTCCTCCCCTCTCCTCTCCTCTCTACTCAGCCCCTACCGGCTCCCTTCCCCTTCCTCACATCCCAACCCCTCCTCTCACATCACACAACACAGGAGGAAACTAGGCCAATGAGAGCAAACAAGTCAGGAGCATCTTAACTCAATCAAACACAGACTACAAGCTAGTACATGCCAACAGGGCCCGGGACAAGCAATCAACAATTAACTGTTCTGCCAGGCCATCAGTGCTAATTCAACTGTCATCGCTGCCATTAGGGCGTGGGGGTGGGGGTGTTCCAACACATTAGGCACTAACGAGCAAAACAAGTGAGAGGACCCTAGGCTGTGGAGACCCCTCCCCCCCCGCCCCCCACCCTTCTCCACACACACACACACAAACACACACAATTTAGCCTATCTTTCACGCACCACTAGACAGCAAGCTGCCTTCCTGGCGTAACCCCCCCCCCCCCCCCCCCTCAGAGTGTGATACAGCTTGGTCTTCTCAACACAGGGGAGGGGGAGCGGAACCTGTGCCAAATACCAGAACACTACTTGAGGAGTATTTGATACAAACTCAAGTTGTTTTCAAATCATTCTTTCTTGCTTTTGGAACGTGGACTAATGATGTTGTCGTGCTGGGTGGGGAGGTGAAGAGGTGCTAAACAGGCCTGGTGTCCCGTGTGTCAGGATGCACTCTGTGCCTGGCATCCCCGACCCCTCTCAGACGCGAGGTCTGCCCCTGGTGAGACGAGCAGAGCAGGAGTCCTGGAGGGCTCCCTCCAGCACACCTCCCCCGCCCCAGGCTCCCCAGGTACAGGGTGCGGAGGCCAGGGGTAGGCCTCGGGTCGCCGCCCTGCGGTCGCACATCCATCTGGAGAACACCATGAGAGACGAGACCTCTCAGTCTGAAACACTTCACCCCTAAACCAGTCAGGGAGCCCCGATCATACTCTGGGCCCGGTCCCCCCTGGCCCCTCGGCCAATAAGCTTCCGTCCTCCCACTGGTTGTTAACCCAGCATTCAGGAAATCATAATTATGACTGCAGAACCCTTGGCCTCTTCTCCTCCTCCTCTCTTCTCTCCACTCCATACAGCATCTTTCTGCTCCCTGGTATTCAGCTATTGAGCTATTCAGCGAGCTGTCGGGCTGGCCTCCAGCTCGCCCGCCCGCCCGGCTTTCTATACCTGGTTGACCTCGAAGGGCTTCACATGGACGGGCATCATCATCAAGCCCTGGACGCCACAAGACCAGGCACACACACTCCACTTGCATTGTCCACGCACACAGGCAAACACGCACGCGCACACACAGGCAAACGTGCACGCTCGCACACACAAACTCGCACTACAGATGGGGTGAAAGACCGCAATTCAAAGAGGTGGAATGCGAAAGGAATTAATAGTAAAAAACAGCCAAGGCGTTCTTTCACGCCTTCCATCACGTGACATATTATGTTTGATAACATGCTAATTGTTTTCCTTGAAATCTTGGGTTTTCTTGTGAAATGTCCTCTCAAGGTCGTTTCTCCTCTTCACGGCAACATCCTTCACTCTCCGCACAACGTTGCTTTTCACCGGCGACGCCCGAGTCTCGCAGCCTCGAATAAAAGGCAAATATCCGACACAGTCACTTTGACAATAGCCACAGCAACGGGGCAGTCAGTTTTGGAGTTTGCTGATGACGTGGCCTTGGTGGGCCGCTTGACGGGCGAGCCGTCCCTGGCCTTAGACAGCCAGTACGGCCCTCAAGTCCCAGGACCGCTCGAGAGGGCAGGCGCGACAAACAGTGGAGATCTTTCCAGAGAGGGCCGTTCTGTACGCAACAAGGGGGTCTACAAGAAGTGTTTCTCCCGAGAGAAACGTCCGACTCGTCCGCCACAGTCCCCCGGCATCACTCAATTCCAACTCTTGGATCTTTACGGTCACATCAGTAAATAGGAAGGCAGACAGTTAGACTTCCTTCACAGCTCTCCATTCAGCTGTTCCCCTTCGGCCAAAAAGACAGCTTACAAAAACCTTCTTGTTCATTCCCACAACAGAATCCATTTGAAACAAGGCCAAAAAGACTGGCATTATTTTTGAAATCAGCTTTGCTCAACTGCTTTTACTGTGTTTACACAAGAATTGTTCGGAGTGTTTCACATTTGAATGTTTTGCGTTGTTTGTGAGTCGCTAACCTAAGACTTAATTGGTACGTGATAGAAAAACCTTTTGAAAATCGAATTGAATTACTGGCCAAGTACAGAAATGTCAATACCTTTTATGAGAGCTGAAATGTATGCAGTGAATTGGGTTCCTAGACCTGGGTGAGCAGACAGGGACATGTCCTTCAAGTCTGCCACTGTCACTAGTTGTTTTTTTAAACAAGCAGTCAAGTTGAGGGATTTCACTTCCATCTACAACAGGGTAATATCCGCCAATGAAATAAAACAGATGGAACAATAAGAGCTCATTCCTTATCCTTTTACTGTATATTGACATATTATTTATCATGAATTGACATTGATTCCCCCCTCCCCATCCAACACCCCGTTTGAATTCAGTTATAATAAATGATAACAATTTATTTTTTTTATCAGGCGGGTTGTAAAAGGTTCATTGTCTAAAAGGAGGTGAATAATGATTTGTCTTTAAATGTATCTATTCTTCGAAGGGCAGCACCTCAACATAGTAAAGGACATAAACCTCCAGTGGCTAGTGGCTACACTTCTGAAGGACACACCAGACCATCATCCATTATGGATCAGACTTGGGTGTCAATCATCTCACGGTGGGATGTTTTACACACTGTGCGTGCGTGTGTGTGTGTGTGTGTGTGTGTGTAGTGGCGAGAGAGACACCGCGTGGGAGAGAGATGGTGTGTACATGTGTGTTCTATAGTGTCAGTCCACCCAGTGGTGCCAACAGCATCTGTCTCTCCCCCTCAGAAACATCTGGAAGTCTGTCTGTATCTGCTCAGCCATCAGGGAGAGAGCCATATGGCAATACTCATGACACTCAAACAACACCCTATACACAACCCACCGACACAAAAAACAACCCACACACACACAAAGACACATACAAGGGGTTCTGTACCCCATGTGACTGTCCTAGGTGGGCAGCTGAGAGAGAGCGACCTGTTCCTTGGCAGAGTGGAGGAATGGGCATGCCTATGGAGCCTCTAAGTGGGACTCCCAACCAAGGTAAACAATGCTCAGTCCGCCATCTGGCTGGGACTGTAGAGGGGGTTGGTGTGGGGGGGGGGGGGGGGGTGGAAAGCAGTAGCATATGGAAAAGCAGATTTTTCCTCTCCCCGCAGCAGTCAGGGAAGGCAAATGTCAGCATGCGCCGCGTCCACGCTTGACTGTGCGGCGCTCGGCTACACCACCTGGCCCTCCTTGCCCAGCCACCGAGTATGGGCAGCAGTGACACTGTGGCGCCTGTCCCCGGGGCAGACTAACCATGCTACCCCCCCCCCCCCCCCCCCCGCCACCCCTAACAGCCCCCCCTCCCCCCACCTTGACACACACCACCCCCCCCCCCCCGCCTCCTTTATCCCTGCTCATTTTCACACAAGTGAAAGAGAGCAAATATTTGTAAAATATTTGCCCGGGTTACATGACGGCAGCAGCAGGCACACCGAGTTTAATCGGGTATGAATGTGAAAGCCACTATCAGCATAACTGCAAGGTTCATTACCGGCTGACTACTGGCCCTTTACACGCTGCTGCAACAATATTATAACTATGGACCCCTTCCCTTCTTTAAACTATTCCCAAAGAGTTCAAAGAGAGAAGGGGAAAAGAGAAGAAGGGAGAGGGGAGGGTCCTGTCATGCAGCAAAGAGTAGCCAGTCAAGAGGAAGGCCAGGCAACACCAAATGTCTGATTAATCTGTTAATTTGTTGTGCCCGCGGGGCATGAAAAGCCTGCTTCCTCGCCATCTGAGGCCAGAGGAGCCCACTGCCACGTTAAACACACACACACAACTTTCCGAGCTAGTTCTGACCACAGTGTCCTACATTAATGTTCAGTGGTGGGTAAGACAGCAAGTCACCCTTGATTAGGCCCACCCAGGCCCCCACCAGGGAGCAGGCCAGCCCGCTGACCGCCAGCCCACTGACACGCCACAGCCCGGCCCAACACACGCCACAGCCTCTAGCGTGGGCCGGCTACGAGCTAACCTGCTCCACAAGCCCCCGTGACTGCCTATCACACGCAGACTGTGCGAGGGCTGTGACTGGTCGGAGACAGGGGGGAGGGTGAAAGACAAGACAGATTGTACCGCCTGGTCCGGATGTGAGGGAGGCTAAGAGCACCCCTGACCTGTCCAGCCATCATCGTTTAAAAGATGTCCTGTGTTAAAAATAAAACACAGGAGGAAACAGCTGTAAGGTGGCTCACGTGTCGCGAACCACGCAGGCCTTACCGCAGGGGCCTGGGTTCGAATCCGGCCCAGAACCTTTCCTCCCCTCACTCTCTCTCCCTTACATTTCCTGTCATTCTTCACTCTTTCCCGATAAAGCAAGAATGCTCAATTTTTATTTTTGTATTTTTTATTATTGTAGCTGTGAGAAAAAAAAAAAAAAACGTGAACACACCCACAAACCCTCAGATGTTGGAGGAACAATTCAAACGGAACCCCAAGACCACGCAACATGGAAGTGGCGGGTACGACGGCGTCCAATACCGTGTTGGTTATGATCCTATACCGTGTTGGTTATGATCCTATACCGTGTTGGTTATGATCCTATACCGTGTTGGTTATGATCCTATACCGTGTTGGTTATGATCCTATACCGTGTTGGTTATGATCCTTTACCGTGTTGGTTATGATCCTATACCGTGTTGGTTATGATCCTATATCGTGTTGGTTATGATCCTATGCCGTGTTGGTTATGATCCTATATCGTGTTGGTTATGATCCTTTACCGTGTTGGTTATGATCCTATGCCGTGTTGGTTATGATCCTATATCTTGTTGGTTATGATCCTATGCCGTGTTGGTTATGATCCTATGCCGCAACCAGAATCCTTTGCTGTGGGCATTGCCAGGTTTTCACCAAAAAGAGAGGGACAAAAGAAGGAGAGGGAAAACCGCTGGATGGATGAAGATCAATAGAGGGATGTAACGAGTTGGAGCCGGCGAACCTCGAATGCCCATTCACAGCAAGCATTTTAATTTAGTGCACAGCCAGCCAGCTGTACGACAGCCAATGAGGTCAAGTCCCCTTGTGCTAGGGCTCGGGTACTTGAGCTGAAGGCCTTGTTGGTGAGAGAGCATGCTTAATAGATTTTTCTTTCTTCTCGGCACTGTTGTTGTACCAAACTATTATGGATTCAGGAAACATTTCTTGCTGGGGCTCCTTTGTGCCCAGGTTGGGGGCAATGCGAAGAGGAGAATACTGCACTGGGCTGAGCCTATACCCTGGCCTTCAAGCTGGAATTTCAATTTCACCAGCTCTTTTAGTCCTCCAGCCAGTCCATCTGCGGGCTACAATCACCTATTCAGCCTGCCGGTGGTGAGGTGGGGGGTCTGAGGGTGGGGGGGACGGACGGACAGGTTATCTTAGGGGTGACCACACCGCGTTTTGTTTGTGTATGGCGGGGAGAGACAGAGAGAGAAAGAGAGAGAGAGAGAGAGAGAGAGAGAGAGAGAGAGAGAGAGAGAGAGAGAGAGAGAGAGAGAGAGAGAGCGTGAGAGTGGGGCACCTATTAGAGACCTCTAACCAGGAGCCTATGTGTCTGGCCTGAGAGCGGGGCTGAGATGAGACATGTAGGAGCTGGTTGGATGAGTGTGGGGATGAAAAGGAGGGCCATGGATGAGGCAGATGGATGAGTGTGGGGATGAAACGACAGCCATGCAGTCGTGTGCCACTACAGATCCAGCAGGGGGGCACAGCTGGATCCGGGCTTCTGAAGATGAGCTTCACGAAGGTCGAGGGGGACTAAACAAACTCCTAGCTACCGATAAACAAATCAATAACTCAACTTAAGCTGTGTGATTGTGTACTTATATGAGTGTGTGTGTGTAAATAACAAGACGGGGTAAGGGGGAGGAGTGTGTGTGTGTGTGTGTGTGGGGGGGGGGGGGGGGGTAAAAGTATTTGCATGACTAAACACAGTGTGTTAAATGTGTGAATGTATGTGTGTGAGTGTGTGTTTCTGTGTGTCCAGTCAAAGGCTGTGCCGGGCCCAGGGAGCATGCTGCAGCTGTTGAGATCCAGTCTCCTGGACCCGCGTTGGACCCTGGATCCCACAAGCCTGGCACACAGGCCCGTCCCAGAGGTGCTGAGACATGCAGCAGGACAGGGGCTCGGAGAGGTGGGGGGAAGGCAAAGGGAGGGGGGGTGACAGTGGGGGAAAGGGGGGCAGCGTTGTCCGGACCCCGACACAGCTGCTCTCGTTCTTCAGGGAACCCAGCCGGAGAGCGTCGCTCAGGCGTCTAATGCTTCTAATGTGTGCAGCCACGCGGCAGTAGTGGAACTGGAGCATCGCTGCCCCCCCCCCCTGCAACACCACAGCATGCCTAGGAGAGAGGTCTGGGAGAGGGGGGACCAGGCTGGGTCTGGGTCTGGACCAGCCTGGGTCTGGGTCTGGACCAGCCTGGTTCTGGGTGTAGGTCTTGGAGAGTGGACCAATCTGGGTCTGGGACTAAGTCTGGGAGAGGGGGCCAGTCTGGCTCTGAACCAGCCTGAATCTGGGAGAGGGGACCAGATGAGTGTAGGTCTGGTAGGGGGGGGAAGGGACCAGCCTGGGTCTGGGAGAACCCAAATCTAACCGGTGTCCTGTTGACCAAGGTTCCCCATACTCTCAAGAAGATTACAACCTACTATCTCTTCTTCAAGCGAGAGTATAACTCAATATGCACAATTACAGGTATATCTCCCATAACTACTGCTTCTGAATTCCAGTTAATCTCCATTTCAATAGCATCAATACTTGCTTTACTCTCCCGGTGGCCCTGACCAGTCTGAATGAAGAGCTGTTACAAGCCTCCATCAATCTTGAGCATTCCTGCTAGCCAGCCGCTGCCTCTGTATTCATAAGGTACTGTATTAAGTAGCCTGTCTTTCAATCTCTGTTGAACAACACTCAATGTTCAGTAACATATTCCACTGGCAACATAATGCATTCACAGCGCTGATACCGTGATGCCGTTTGAACCTGTGTTTATTAAAACTGCAATTTATATTTGCCACAAGGGAACATACTTGAAACATACTGTACATATCGCTCCCACACAAGGTTCTTTCTGGGACGTAGCACAGCTTGACAAATTTGACCTTGTGGGTCAAGGTCAGGGCCCATCTCAACATGATGACACATTCACTCATCCATCTCCCCATGTCTCTTCGTCTCTTTGTCTCTTCCTCTCTCCCTGCTCCCCCCCCCCCCCCCCCCCCATCATACGCCAGAGAGGGAACAGGTGTGAGAGAGGGACCAGCTCGGAGGCAGGGTGAGGTGGAGTGCTACGGTCCCTTCCTCCACTCTTCACCTCCATCCTAACCTCCACCTTCTCCAACCCCCGGAGGGATACTACAGCATTATTACAACAGACGGAGGAGCAAGATGATTGCTCTGAGAGAGAAAGAGAGAGAGAGAGAGAGAGAGAGAGAGAGAGAGAGAGAGAGAGAGAGAGAGAGAGAGAGAGAGAGAGAGGCAAAGGGCTTGAGAGTGTCTCCACCAGTCCTGAATGGTTAGTTTGACAGACAGAGACGGTTCGTCCTCTCTTTGGTCGGCCGGCAGCCGCATGACTCACCTGAGGCAGCTTTGGCGGAGTGCTTTTGAAGGAAGTCCAACGTCTGGGCCAAAGCCTTTTTGTTGCAGTGAGTGGAGAGCTCTTCATTACATTCAAAACACCTGTCGAGGAACAGACAGAGGAGCACAGGGAGGAGTCATATTGGGATTGGGGATGACTTCTCAGTGTGCTGGGGGGGGAGGGGGGGGGAGATGTCCTGATCTTGGGAAACACATCCCAAGTGTCTCTACGCCAGACTACAGGCGACCCCACACAGGCAGGTTGGAGTCTCACCAGGCCTTCCAGGAGCTGAGGCTGATGGTGATGCAGTGGGCCTCGGGGTGCAGGGCCTGGTGGTGCCTGGAGGAGTGTTGGCTTTCAGACTGGTTACAGCCCTGCAGTAACACAAATGTGCCCAATCACGCACACACACACACACACATCTGAATTACCAGCCTACAGTCCCAGTTACAATTCAGGTTATATAAACATAAAATATGGTTTGGACCTTATCTGATTACCAGGGAACATAAAAGTGTCAAGTGATATCGTATTTCCATAATCTATTCACAGCTACTGGTCCCATGGAAGCAAAAGTGAAACTAGATTCCCCACAGAAGTTGCTTTCTCAAACTGTCACAAGACAAATGCATCTGGAGTTCCCTGCTTTGTGTTCCTGGCTGACTGGCTGCCTGGCTGCCTGGCATCCTGGCTGACTGGCATCCTGGCTGACTGGCATCCTGGCTGACTGTCTGCCTGGCTGACTGGCAACCTGGCTGACTGACTGCCTGGCTGACTGGCAACCTGGCTGCCTGGCTGACTGGCTGCGAGTGAGACAAGGGAGAGCGGACCTGGAAGCCACATTTGAGGCAGACGAGGATGTCGTGCAGGCCGGAGGCCTCGGCCTCCACAGTCGACCTCTCCCTCAGGCAGTCAGAACACACAGCCCACACGCTGGACGACACGGCCTTCCTGACCAGGCTCAGGTCCACCGCCCGGCTCACGTGCTGGCAGGTCAGGCCTGCCGGGGAGGGAAAGAAAAAAGGAACACGCTCTGTCTCACTGATTACCTACATATAGAGGGAAGCCGTTTCAGCAGGAAGTGCTCTGCTGGTCCTGGTGTTTGCATCGAGTTCTAGTATCTTTACGCATCGTGCGGCGTCCATAGTCCGTACGTACCGCTGACTTCGTCAGACGACTCCTCGTCCCGAGGCTTCCTCGGCTTGTTGGTCCGCTTGGTCATGTCGGCCGCTTTGAGGGAGAAGGGGTCCTTCAGTCGCATCTGTAGATGGAGGAAGGACTCTCCTATCAGACCTTGAAGAGATGGAGACATAGCGGTGGGCTGAAAAGGATCACCACTCACACAAGGATCACCATACCCCATGGCTAATTCCTTCATATGTGGTCAGCGTCTGACCTGACCAGTAAACCCTAACCCCACTATGAAGTTCACGACAAGCATCACACAGACAGCAGTAGCGTCTTTGTCAACTAACTTTAAATAAAGATCGTAATTGTGTCGGGTTATTAATAGGGTATGACAGTTTTCCCAGTTCTATGAAATAAGTGTTAGTCCCTATTAATAACCATGCAAACACCTAAGCTTCAACAATGAGTCACTATAGTATAGAAAGGACACGACTCATTGGCTCGCTAGGCCGTTTAACGTTTTTGTACACCAATCCTTAGCATAGGTTAAGTTAGCTACCTACCTACAGTTCCGAGGTATTACCTTAGAACATTACCGACTAGTTGTTTAAAATATGTCAAACATCTTCAACGTACCTTCTATATTTAGGTGGAAAGCTTATGGATTTAGCTAACGTTAGCTCTCTGGCTAGCTTGCTACCAAAACCGGTGCCTAAATGACAAAGATAGGTAAACGTGTTCCAAGTGAAATGCACATTAATGAACGGTAAATAACTATCGACGATACTTGCTGTCAATGTGCACTTCCAATAGGTACACTTTCAGTATTTTTCTGAACTTTATAAAACTGTCAGGGTCTGCTAGGTGTCGATAGCATCCAATCCGAAACTATACTACTGTCACAGAAGTCAACAAATGACGCGCTACGGTGGCTGCCGTGGTGTGGAACAGAGCGACGAGAAAAATAACACAGGAGTTCAGTAAAATAATTTATCTGGCATATAAATCCATGCCAATATGTATGTACAAGCCGGGCCACTTACATGAATTGTTAGTAGTATTATTCTATGTTTTGCTTTGTTCTCTTTTGAACGCGCATGGTTTTCATTCATAGAAAACCGCAACGTTGTCCCGTCCTTGCTGTGACCCGTACGCACGCTCACGTCAGTATACGTCGTAAAATTGTATGAACACTCATAACAGTGTTGTCAGTAGCTAGCTAGCAGCTAGTAAGGTAGACATGTCGAGGGCACAAGTGTTATTATAACGCTTTGATTTGTACGTATATAAAACGTGCATGTTGACATGGCTCTCAAAGCTTGCAGAAGGTTTTCGGGAGTGATTCCCCGACTCATGTTAGAAAGATATGTCCCTCCTTTCCCCTGTGCCTCGAAAGGAATGCCATCAAACATGCCAGAGACTCAAACCCGCTGTGCTTGTAAGTGAACTTGAACTTAGTTTAAAATAACTGGGGGTTTTTCCGTCAAGTTCAGAATGTGTGTTTTTGATTGTAGGATGATGTTTAAACAAAGTCCCAAACTAAACTGTTCAAAATCGGTAGACGTATGGAAGTTCAAGCTCTAAGTAAGTCAACGTTATATCTTTCAGATGTCCTGTGGACCAACAGAGCGTACTTAATGCGTAGTTTCAGCTCGTCGTCTTCGCCCTCCGAAACCAATGTGTCCTACGACCAACTGAAGCAAATCCTCGCCTCTCAGTCTAGTGTAGTCATAGATGTGCGCGAACCATGGGAGTTGAGAGAGTACGGACACATGCCGGGGTCAATCAACGTCCCTTGTGAGTAATAGCCTGCAAAACATTCAAATGATCTATCTGTGACTTTCCGCCACTACGGGTCATTCAGGGGCTTGTTAAGAAGCGTTCACTACAACCCATATTTCGTGACTGTTTCACGAAATTGTGTGATACTGGGTTGGCTATCTAGAGTAGTAAACTACGAAGTATATCATATGATCACTTTTCAAAAAGACCACCTTTTTTTCATAGGGCGAACAAAATGCTTATTCAGCTTTCTTGCCTGCTCAGTCATGCATGCACACACACAATGCTTATAAAATACACTTGTCCATACAGACACATAAGCAAACACAAAGACCCACCATTGTGAGGTAAGACAATGTTTGCACTTTGGCCTACACCCTAACTGGCCATGCCTTGTGTAGATAACATGTCCTCTCACGTAACCAGTTGAACATGCGTCCCAGTGGGCCAGGTGTGTGTTGCCCTGCAGCTGGACCCTGAGGAGTTCAGGGAGCGGTATGGAGGAGACATGCCCCAGCAGACTGACCACGTCATCTTCTCCTGCCTGGCAGGAATCAGGAGCCTGAAGGCCCTGGACACAGCAGTCTCTCTGGGATACACAGAGTAAGACCCACCCTCAGCATTTCCAACACATTCAGTGACCCTTCCCCCCACCCAAACACACACACAGCAAATGATGCTTAAAATGTGTAAACATACAGTTCCACCGTGTGTGTGTGGCCTGTATTAATTATTTCAACGTTATTTACCCCTACTAAGTTATTTTCTTGCTGAACAAATACACGATGACAGTTAGTAAGCAGTTCTACAACATTTTCCTTGTCTCTTTTCTCCCCTTTTCTCTTGTAGTGTTCGGCATTACCCTGGTGGCTGGCAGGAGTGGGCGGAGCTTGAGCAACTGAACTGATCATGTTTTAAGTGTGCCATAATAAGGACTTTTAAGAAGTGTATAAATGGTTAAAGTATTACTTTATAAACTCGATATAAACATCTTATAAAGTCAGTGTCAATCTTTAATCGATGAAACTCAGTAGTCCCAGGGATTTAAATATGCGTGTTATTTTAAGTTTATACCTGTGGTGTAAATGGTTAACCCTTTGCGTATCCATTTCCCTATTATGTGTAATTGCTTTTATTGAATCAATCACAAGTTTGTAGGCATTACTTTGGTTGAGTCATAGGACCTTTTGGAGAGGCTTTTCAGAGTAGAAACTGTCAATTGTTGTGACCTTTGAACTGGAGTTTGGAATATCAGCCTCTGCCTGTAGTGTTCATTCCAGACGATGCAAAAATAAATGATACTGTGATGGGATTAGACCCAAACTAAAGGCACAAACGTAGCTTTGGGAAACACATTATACATTTTACACTGAAAATGTCTTGTAAATATATAAGCAGCAAGTGTGAACATGGAGAACATGTAAAGACACTCATTTTATGGAAATTATTAAAACCCATTTGATTCATGTTTGTACATTTTATTTATAAAGCGCACTCTAACACAGCAAGGCTGACCGAGGTGCCGGACAAAAGCACACAAAAAATAAATAAGAATAAAATAAATAATTGAATAAAAATAAAATACATAGTAGAAGCAAAAACTAACAGTAAAATAAGTGACCCCATGACTCAAGAGGTAGCAGTAGATGGTATAGGCCTGGGTGTCTGACTAGGTTGAATGATCTGGGAGTGCATCTCATATTGAAGCACTTCAGCGAGCAGGACTTGAGTCTGACATGCCGGCCACAGCTAGGATGATCTACTGTATTTAATAAGACGTCCGAATCATGGCTGCATCTCAATGCGAGTTTGTCACTGGTGCTCCACTGAACATTAGCAGGCTCATTAGTCAACATGAAGAACACCCCCGCCCCCCCCCCACACACACACACACACACCCTTAGTGCCCTGGTCAACCTGATAAACACATTATTACCGATGAACTGTCACGGTCAAAGAATATACCCAATCTTGAATTTAAATTCATTTAAAAAAAATATATCAAGAAGAAAAAACGACCCCTTCTCTCTGCTTGGGTCTTTCCGCATTCAAAAACTGCGCTCCTTAGCTCCAACATACAACGGGGGTTTATCTACTATGGCAAACAGTAGTAGAGCACCCATCTTGTTTGAATTCTATATGAATTCTATTGGTCTTCCCTTGGCCCTCTTCAACTGAAACCCTGCAGAGGTTCTGCACACCAGTGTGTAGACACACTGGCAACCAGGGGGGTTCTGAATGGAGCAATCATGTTTATGCTATAGAGCCGTAAGTTACGTTGTGCTGATAACAGTAATGCAGTCGAAATGTATGAAAGAAATATGATGAAAGACCAATGTCTTTTTCCTAATTCATTCTGATGGAGTTTATGACATGATGTCATGGTTAGATTCTTTTCTGAACACATATGTGGGTGAAGATAGCTTCTATTTGCATCTTGGAGACATGCTCTCCCTCATCCCATCCTCACATCTCCCTCACCCCACCCTGACATCACACACAACTGCCAGGTCTGAGTTCAACAGGAAAAACTCCTACGCTGGAATATTCAATCATTGACTAAAGATATAAAATGTGTCATGGAAATGTTGAATGCAGGCCCGCACTGTATTGTACAGTTAAATGGTTTTCAGGGTCGTGGTGGAGGTCAGGGTTTCTCCAACCCAAGTCGGTGGGAAAGCAGATGCCTATAGAAAAATGCTTGCCAGTGTCTAAAGTGACTGTGTGATTACATTTCTTCGTTTTTATCATAAAGATGACCTCACCTTGATGGCCCACTCTAATCAAACCCCTGTAAGCACAGGTTATGGAACTTGTCTTTCTACCTATGCAAGTGGTTCAAGTTCAAGTTCAAGTCTTTTATTTGTCAGGTGCACAGAGCAACACAAGGTTAGACTGGGCACTGAAATTCTTAAGACAAGACAACGCAAGCACTTGGCATAACATAACATATAAGTACACAGAACAAATTTACATCTATGCTGAGCTTAGATAAGTGAACTTCCTAAATATACAGATAGCAATAAATAAACGACTATACTAACCCTAACACTAAAACTTCCTAAATTACAGATAACAATAAATAGTACGCTATACTAACCCTAATACACAAAAAAAAAAAAAAAAAAAAAAAAAAAAAAAAAACCTGTAACAACCCTATAAACTAATCTAACCTAAATGGAGTACAGTGCAGTAGTGCAAATTTACAGATCAGTGACTTTGTCAATGACCAAACAGGAGCCTGGTGGCGAGGTACAGTAGTGCAATGTTACTGAAAGAGCAACCAGTAGCTGAAAGTGACAGTGTATAAGTGACTAGTGTGCAGTAAAAATGTCCATATCAGTGTCCATTGAGAAGCCTGATGACCCTTGGGTAGAAACTGTTGTCCAGTCTGCGTGTGCGCGACCGGATGCTGCGGTAACGCCTGCCAGAAGGCAACGGGGTAAAGAGACTGAAGGATGGGTGGGAACAGTCTCTTAGAATCCTGCTGGCTTTCCTAAGGCAACGTGTGTGGTAGGTGTCCTGTAGGGCTGGGAGCTTCCTGCCGATGATGAACTCAGCAGAACGGACCACACTTCGTAGGGCCTTGCGGTCCCGGTCTGTGCAGCTCCCATACCACACTGTGATACAACCAGTCAGAATGCTTTCTATAGTGCATCTGTAAAAGTTAGTAAGGATGACTGAGTCCATACCAAACTTCTTCAGTCTCCTCAGGAAGAAGAGGCGCTTACGGGCCGTTTTGACCACCTTGTCCGTGTGAACAGACCAGGTGAGGTCATTGCTGATGTTCACCCCGAGGAACTTGAAGCAGCTGACCTTCTCCACTTCCGATCCATTGATGAATAGGGGTGCATGCTCCTCCTCCTGCCGCCTCCTAAAGTCCACAATCATCTCCTTGGTCTTGCTGATGTTAAGAGAGAGGTTGTTGTCCTGACACCATGATGTCAGGGTGTCAACCTCCTCTCTGTAGGCTGACTCGTCACTGTCAGAGATGAGGCCTACGATGGTTGTGTCGTCAGCAAACTTAACGAGGAGGTTGGAGCTGTGCGTAGCCGCACAGTCGTGGGTGAACAAGGAGAACAGGAGAGGGCTGAGCACACAGCCCTGGGGGGTGCCTGTTTCTAGAGGGAAGAGTAAAGCAATAAAGGTTCTTGGCCTTTAAACTGAAAAAACTCCCCAGCCTGATTTACAGTATGGGAGCTATAAACTAAGCTAGGCCAGACTAAACCAGACAGGGTCAGACAAGGCCAGACCACCATTGCCTTCTTTCATGTCTCTCTGCCATGTCAAGCATGAACACCCTGCTTCAAATTCCTCCTTGGCGCTAGTTAATAATGTCATTTTTTCTTAGTTTTTTTGACTAATAAGAGGTCATTTATGTCAGCGCTTGCACATGCTTTGTCCCTCTGTTGCCATGTCGTCAGGCCACCTCTATCCTTCTCTGCCGTGTAATTATCCCCCCTCCCATCACAGCCAATCACATCACATTAGGCGTTTACCTTCTGCCCAATGGCATGCAGCCTCTCAGGCTTCCATGATCCCAGCTCAAGGTTCTCCAGCCCCAGCTGAGGGTTCCATTGCACCACCTCAAGTTTCTATTGCTAACAGTGGTCTGACAGATGTCTGTATGTCAGGACGGACTCTCTGTGGAGGAGAGGTTAGACATTCCTTAGAGGTTGGTTCATGAGCAGGGTGGGGGGCCAGGCTTGGGCAGGGTGGGGTTGAGAGGGGGATGCACACTGCTGAGGGAGGCCAGACCAGGATGGGGGGGCAGGTGGAGGCAGGCCCTCTCGTGGGAGTATAAAAGGTAGACGGGAACCGGAGAGTCTGTATGCAAGCTGCAGTAGAGCAGAGACAGCCCAAGGTAAATCTTCTCCACTCGTCGTACAGAAGGACAGACGGAGCATCTTTCCCCTCCCAGAGACCGCCACCATGAGTCGCTCCCCGGAGAGAATGTCGTCGTACCGCCGCCACTTTGAGGACACCAGCGCCACGTCTATCCAGGTCCGGATGGCCAGCCCTTCTCCTGTCAGGAGGCAGGATGGCCGGCAAGCCTCGGCCAGCTACTCCCGAAGCCTGGCCACCACCAATAGCATGAGGGCCGAGGGGCGTCGCACCGTGTCCGCGGCACGCAAAACCCGCACCACGGGTCCCGGGTAAGACACTCCTCTAAACCCCCGAGATGGCTGTCGTACGTTCGATTTGACATGCGTTTTGATTTATGTCCAAATGTTCAGAGGCTGCACTGATGTGATAAGGCTGTACCAAAGTGGAGGGTAAAGGTGATTAATCGTGACCGTTGTCACCACCATGGGCTCGTTACAGGTCTCTTCCCCTCTGCTGTCTCTTCACATGTGGGTGGGGGGCAGGGTGGGACCAGAGGATGTGCTGATTGGCCGAGGGTCCCTGTCGTCTGGCTGTGATTTTGACACCAGAACCAGGGGACGGAACCTTTCAGCCCTCACACGTCCTCGCTATCATCAGTTGCTCTCCTGATCACACTGGGATGACACAGCCCTGGGCCAGCGGGGAACCCTCCCCCCCTCCCCCCCCTCCCCCCCGCCTCCCCCGAGAGAGAGAGAGAGAGAGAGAGAGAGAGAGAGAGAGAGAGAGAGAGAGAGAGAGAGAGAGAGAGAGAGAGAGAGAGAGAGAGAGAGAGAGAGAAAGAGAGTTTGAAAACACACTTGTCATCACTCGGAATCAAAACGCAAACCTTGAAGATGACTAGATCAGAACTGTTCCTGTGATCTAATGCATGCACATCTGTGGTTTCAGTGGCGGGACTCTGTGCGTTGGCTTTGGTGGCGAGAAGGCCATCGACCTGGACGTGGCCGCCGCAGAGAACCAGGAGTTCCTCGCCACGCGCAGCGGCGAGCGCAAGGAGATGGTCGTGCTCAACGACAGGCTGGCTGCCTACATCGAAAAGGAAAGACGCGCCCCCCCTCCACGCACGCACCCAGATCCCTGCACACGACACGCACATGTCTGCACACACACAGAAGCACGTAGGAGTAAGCTTGCCCCGCAGGTGCTACGAGATGTTATGTGGAATAGCGTGGATGCATAATGCTAAGTTAACGTGGGCTTCCTGTCCTCTGGAACCTCCAGCAGCTAGCTCAGTGATAGAATGAGTCTGATGAGCGCTGCCTTGTCTGGGAGTGTCGGACTCGGAGCATATGGGCGCGTGGAGACAAGGCCCCCAGGCGGTGGAACCGAAGGAGGCCATTACTCTCACCTCTGTGGGCAGCCAGCGTCTCCCAGGCTAGGCCAGGGCTCTGGATGGCAGGCCTGGCAGAGGCCAGGGAGCACCTAGAGTGCATGGTAGCTGGAGGGCACTGCGACTCCAAGCGCACGTAGAATCCCATTAAAGTGGCTTCTGTGGGTCTGTTACTGACGAGCCACATCTGGGATGTCTGCCAAGACTTCCTTCTCTGTCGCTTCTTCGCGTGGGTGCGAGGTAGGTCTAAACCCTCCGCTCGGTATCCTTGTTCTCTCCTCAAACAGGTCCGCTCCCTGCAGCAGCAGAATGCCCTGCTGGAGACGGAGATCGAGGCCTACCAGAACCGGTTCCAGAAGCCATCGGGTCTGAGGCTGCTGTACGAGGAGCAGCTGAAGGAGATGAAGAGAGTCGCGGATCAGATGAAGGTCCAGAGGGTAAGGCCCGATGACATCACTTAAAGCTTATTTTTTCCCCTCTTTATGTCGGTGTTTATCACATGACTGATCACTAGAGTGCTGGAGCTGAGTGTTTTGCTCCCGGAGAGCTTCACCCTTCGCTGACTCTCACTGGAGGCTTCTGGGCCACAATGGCTCTTCTACAAGACGTCAACTTGGTGTTTTTAAGGTTGTCTACCTGGTAACAGTATTCTTTCCTCAGGCACAGCGGAAGGTGTCTCAGCGTGTTAGCATGCAGCCAAGCACAATGTCCTCAGCTGTGCTTTACACAGTCACAAAAAAGAAAGCTGTGAATCACACACACCCAGAGCACCCCCCCCCCCCCCCCCCCCACACACACGCACACAGAACCAGCTCAGGCATAAAGAAAGGCCCTGTGTCTGCATTACTGCACATAGCTTTGACTTCCTGTCCATAACTGCCATAATAATCATTACGATGATCATCATCATCATCATCATCAATCCCCTGAGGCTCATCCTGCACATGGTGTTTCAGGAACTGGCGCTTGCGGCCAAGCAGGCCATGAGTGGCCAGCTGGAGGCCATCAAGATCAGGTACGAGGAGGCCGTGGAGCTGAGGAGGAAGGCTGAGCTGGAGATCGAAGCCTTCCGTCCGGTGAGGTTTGACCTACTTTACAGTATGTTACACCTTCGCTGATGACCATTCAAGCGGGCTCATTATAAAGCTGTTTGTTTGTGTGTGTGTGTGCATGATCTTAGGACGTGGACGCGGCCACCTCCACCCGCATTGTTCTGGAGAAGCGTCTGGAGCAGCTGGAGGTGGAGATCGAGTTCCTGAAGAGGGTTCACCAGCAGGTGGGTGCTCATCCAGCTAAAATAATCCCGGTTTATTGATCATGATAATCCCCCAGTCTGGTATGTCAGCGTCGAGGATTCTGTTTCATGTCACCTGAAGGTGAAGTCACCAAAAGTTGATTCTCCACAGGAAATCGAGGAGCTGCTGAAGCAGATCTATGCGGCTCATGCCCAGGCTCAGAGTGCTTTCGCCCTGCCGGACCTCTCGGCTGCACTCAAACAGATCCAGAGTCAGTACGACGACATCGCAGCCAAGAACCTGAAGGTATAGCCCTGCTCCCAGGAGGGTGTCTGTCTGTGTGTGTCTGTGTTTGTTGATTACATGAATTGGTCTACAGGCCTCTTCCTGTGTGTGTTTAGGAAATGGATAACTGGTATCAATCGAAGTTCGAGGATATAAGCAATAAAACGACGAAAAGCGTGGACAAGGTCCGGAACGTCCGGCAGGAGATAACAGGCGCCAAGAAAGAAGTATGTCACGGAAGAAGAGAAACATATATTTCTTATTGCTGTTGTCAACTGAATGAACATTTGGTTTAACAAGCCAAACAGTTAACATTCCATATTGATTATTAACCTTTACAGTAAATGTCCCAGTATGAGCCATAGCTGGCGATCCATTTAAGACTTCACATACTGCATGACATCATGTGATGAGGAGATTATGACATCACCCTCTCGCGGTCCAGATCCAGAACAAGGAGCGTGACATGGAGTCTCTGAGGACCAAAGGGGACGCACTGGAGGCCCAGATCCGAGAGACCCAGGAGCGACACAAGAAAGAGCTGGAGGACATGCAGGTGAGCGGTGCTGATGGGTTCAGGAACATGGAGGGGTGGCACAGGGACCGGAACAGACAGAGAGAACAGGGAAAGGCACCGGAGATCCATAGGGTTACCAGGGCAACTATAGGGACAGGAGACCCCTACCCAATCAGCTGGTCTCTGTAGCCCATATGCATGCTGAGTTCAGCGGCAGACGTCTCAAATCAAGTCGATTTTATGTGAGGGGTATCTCATGAAGGCTCTGAGTCTGTCTCCATCTGACAGGCCCGCATCCAAGCCCTTCACCTGGAGCTGAAGTCCACCAAGGAGAAAATCGCACTGCATCTGAGGGAGTACCAGGACCTGCTGAACATGAAGATGGCTCTCGAGATCGAGATCACCACCTACAGGTGAGGAGGCAGCATCGCAGACACCTCAAGGGTTTTCAGGGATTCATCAGACACACAGCAGGCCAAGCCCACTCTGTGTGAATAGATTTGTAGACAGTGGACAACCAGTGTTTATACTAATGTAATGGACGGTCTGAAACTGTTTGTTTGTATGAGCTTTTAATGCCTTTACCACTAACTATTGTCTTATGTGTCATTACTGAATCATAACTATTGGTTGCCCGTCCCTTTCTTCTTCCTGTCTCAACAGGAAGCTGATTGAGGGCGAGGACTCTCGCCTCTCCACCATGGTGCAGAGCATGTCTCTGATGAGCAGCAGTATGACTGCCATCGGTAGTGGAATGAGCATGGGCTTTGGAGGAGGGATGGGAGGAGCAGGAATGGGAGGAGGAGGAATGGGTGGAGCAGGAGGAGGAATAGGAGGAGGAGGGATGGGAGGAGGGGTAGGAATGGGTGGAGCAGGAGGAATGGGAGGAGGAGGGATGGGTGGAGCAGGAGGAATGGGTGGAGGAGGGATGGGTGGAGGGGTAGGAATGGGTGGAGGGGTAGGAATGGGTGGAGCAGGAAGAATGGGAGGAGGGGTAGGAATGGGTGGAGCAGGGATGGGTGAAGCAGGAAAAATGGGAGGAGGAGGGATGGGAGGAGCAGGAGAAGGAATTGGAGATGGAATGAGAGGAGGAGGGATGGGAGGTGGAATGGGAGGGGGAGGGAGGGGAGGAGCAGGAGAAGGAGGAATGGGTACAGGAGGAGTAGGGGGAGGAAGAGTTGGAATGGGTGGAGGAGGAGGAGGAATGGGAGGAGTGGGAGATGGAGGAATGGGTCAAGGAGATATGAGTAAAGGAGGCTATGGTGCTGGATTAGGTGAAGGACTTGGAGCTGGGAATATTGGAGGTGTTGGAGGTGTTGGAACTGGAATGGGTGGACCCAATGGTTCTGGAATTGGAAATGATGTTGGTGGAGTAGGAGGAGGAATAGGTGGTGGAGAAGGAATGGGAGGAGGAGCAGGAGGAGGAGGAGGACTGGGTGGAGGAGCTGGAGGAGCTGGAGAAGGAAGAATGGGAGGAGGAGGAGGAGTAGGAGGTGGAGTAGGAGGAATGGGAGGAGGAGTTGGAGGAGGAGTGGGTGGAGGAAGAGCAGGAGGTCCTGGGGTTGTGGCAGGAGGAAATGGAGTGAAGGTGAACCGCTCCCAGCAGCAAGCGGTGGAGATGACCGAGAGGAGAACCGTGCTGATAAGGTAAGAAAGGCCTCGTCTCTAAACTTCTCTTCATGGAAACCACAGGGTGGCACCCGACGTGCAGACTGAGACGGTCATGTGTCTTCTCTCAGGACGGTGAAGACAGACGAGGATGTACTGGAGACAGACCAGCAGGAGCAGACCTACATCATCTCTGGAGCTGCCGATGACTCTGATGAGGAATAGGCTGGGTGACCTTTTGGACACCCTCCTGCCCCTTTCCCGCCACCCCTCAAGCTTTTTCCTGATGACCTGCATCTGACCTTTGATCTCTGACCTGGACACGAGGCTGTAGCCTTGACAACCCTTATGTTAGGTCCAGAAGCCTCTTCTACGTTCTTAACATATCCCTTAAAACTGCTTACAAATGATTGTCTATCCACATCAAATAAAGTTCTTAACAATACGTTATTGGTGTCTTATCATTAATTTTAATTTGCCA
Organism: Hypomesus transpacificus; assembly: GCF_021917145.1. Lineage (NCBI taxonomy): Eukaryota > Metazoa > Chordata > Actinopteri > Osmeriformes > Osmeridae > Hypomesus > Hypomesus transpacificus. Next base: position 2,707,762 of record NC_061061.1, on the reverse strand, counting down.
CTGTGGTTGATTTGCACTGAAAGCCAAATTCTGTATGAGAGGGAGAGAGACTGTGATAGTAAAAATCAGACAGGGTGAGTGATACAGAAATAAATTCATGATGAGAGGACTTAAGACCTGAGCTGAGAGATGCGACGAGGGGGTAAGAGAGAAAGAGTAAAAACAGTCTCCTGGGGCTTGGAGGGGTGAGGCCAGCACTGACTGAGTATAGAGATGTGTGGGTGGGGTCTAGGGTTCAAGCCATGGGGGAGGTGGGTGGAGGGATTAAGGCGAGATGGGGGGCAGATCCGTCAGTCAGCAGTCTGTCCTGCCTGCAGAACGAGGGCTCGCAGGCACTCCCCGTCCCCATTCCATCCACTTCCTCACCTCCCCCGGCCTTGGCTGATCGGGAACGATGGGATCTCGTCAGTGTTTGCCAAACACACTCAACATCCCGGCTGGGGAGGAATGGCCGGACGGGTGACAGGGCTGCTGAAGTTACACAACACCAAGACACTTACAGTAACAACATGTAGAAAGTACACTGCAAGTGTATCTGATCAAAGTTGGAATTTCTCATTTGACATGATATTTAGCAAAGACACGTGATGTGATTGATCGATGGAATTGACAGGCGTCATACATAACTCTAACTGAAGTGAGAAACTACCAGACACAAACATTTTCGTTACTATAAAACTAAAGATTAACCCAGATAACCTTGGTGTAATTTATTCAAAATAAATACGACAACATGCCTTTCAAGAAGCAAGCAGGCCAAATAACATGTTAAATTTCAGATCCTTGTAAACCAAGCATCTGGAATGTCACTGCATTAAAAAAATAAAAAATAATATTAGGCTATATTGATCTGTATAATTATATTGGACGTATAGGCCTACTGTTCTCCCATAACAGCCATTTTCAGAGCAGAATAGTGAGAGTGCAGACCCCGAAACGTAAAAAGTATGATACAGTCTCATTATAAATTGCAACAGAAACTAGCCAATAAATATCATTATGACCGTATTTGTCTCCGTCCAGCTGGCATGACACCCTTTTTGCGATCTGAATACAGCAATTATCCGGATGATACTGAACAGAGACATGTACAGTGTTAATCAATATTATTCCGTTCCCGCCTGGCCGTCATTTCCACAAGCTCATTCCACCCGAAACGCAGGCGCAATTAGTCCGTTTGTGAGTTTTTT
>NC_061061.1:2684072-2701572 GCF_021917145.1 Hypomesus transpacificus | reverse complement strand
GTACGTGTCTGATCGAAAGGAAGTTGGATCAAAGAAAAAGGTAAACAACAATTTCCCCTTTTTATTATTATTATTATTATTATTGTTGTTATTATTATTATGATGATGATTAACAGAGAATGGGTCCATACTCTGAATTTCATCTTCAAATTAGGCATTTTTGGTATATGTCTAGAAGGAGCTTGTCAATTGTGAGTTTGTAAAGACTAAGTTTAATATTTTTCAAGAAAAAGCCAGCCAAAATATTGTTTCATCATGTGTTATAGTAATATGCCATTGTACTTTATTCGATAGGGGGAAATTATGCCGATTATATTAGGCCCACTGTCATTATATTTGTTATCTATAGAAGTCAGTTTAATATGCCTTATTCGTTGTTATACGTACTTGGTCTCCTGGACAGCAGCCTAATTGCAAGGGCAGGTAAATAGAGAGGGGTGCTCTTTTTAATATTTGGATGCAGACCTGTCAGAATTCATTGGGCCTTGATTTATTAATTGGTTAATGCTGTCAAGTTTGGAAATAATTTAGTTAGCCTATATTAGTGGGACGACTTGTCACTTTGAGACTTCACTTAACCACCCTAATAGGCCGACCAGGAAAGCTACAGGATCCATGCCCCGGCGCCGCCAATCCCCCAGCCCGCTGGCCTAGATATTCTGATAAGACATTTAATCTTACTGTAATGTAAATCATGGAAAGATGCAGAGGACAGAGAGTATAGCCCCAGGCTAAAAAAAACTAACGACAATTTTAAATGCTTAAATTGGACGAAATGTTGACAAAAATTGTCCTAAACTATCATTTTAAAGACCATGTTGGTTTGCGTTTGTTTGTTAGATAACACAATTCCACAACAAAAGGAAATTGATGGCCTGTTTGAATGAATGTGCATTTATAGCCTAGCCGTATTCTGTTTATACCCAACAAAAACAAAATTATTTGCGGATTTATTTACATGGTCTTAAATGCATTTCTAACTGCACTATAACAACCTTATAAATACACCATCGTGTTTTTCAGCTGTCTACATCAGTGATTGATGCAGTTAAATGCATGGCCTCCGGCTGTAGGCGATCATCAGGTGCAATCTCCATGTCAAATGTCATGCTTCAGTCTTTAATTTGCTTGAACAGTTTAGAAACGCTTTGACACTCCTCAAATTCGTTTCCCATATCAACTCAATTATGTGTCATTCTCCTTAGTGAATTATCACTGCTGCCCAACGGGGCGGATAAAGACACATTAAACGCGTTAGGGTTATGGGCACACCTCCATGTTTCAGACTTCAATTTACATAAACAACAGGACTCTCTGCAATTAAATGTTATTAATAGTTTCATAATTGGCCATGTCAATATTTGTCCTATAAAAAACATAGATTACAACTGCTTACGAAAATAAAAATAAAAACTATTATTTGCAGAAGGCAAACAAGCGTGCCGTTTAGAAATAGATAGCCTAGTCGAATAGAAATATGATTTGACTAAATTTTTGTCGGTCTCATGTGGTCATGACTGTGTGAAAATATAAGCTATGTGTCTATAAATTGTAGTTCTATAATTATAATTCCAAACATTGTTTACATTTTTGTTAGATTCGGCTGCAAAGAGGTGAATTCCTGGACGAGACCGGTTGTCCAGTATCGGACTGGATTGGGTTTATTCGTGCTGCCAGGAACAGTCAGGAGCAGAATCTCGAGGCAGTCGCAGACCTCCCTGGTGGACAGGTAGGCCCTTCAATTCTGTTTACATAAATCGCATGTTTATTCATGCTTATTGTCTTTGCTGGACTAAATTAGACATCAGTAGACAATCAACCAACCAACAAACAACATGAGTGGCAGTGGCACCACATATAATCCACACCATGCAGAAAGACTCATAGCCTTTGTGACACATTGTCTACCGAGTTCATATTCTGTGATGAAATGTTAAAAAGCTACTGCGGAGGTTTATGCAAGCTCACACGGCCTGGTTCTGCAGGTCTTCTATCGGGTGCTGCGGGAGATCTCTGCGGGCGAGGAGCTGAGTGTGTGGTACTCCAACCCCCTGGCCCAGTGGTATGACATCCCCACCAGTGCCACGCCAACTCATGACGAAAAAGGTAAATTTAGGCACAATTTCACCCCACTACAGAGATCAGTAGTTTGGAAACATCAATCAGATTATGATCGCCACTCGCCTGACATTTGAAGGAATAGTCTAACAAAACTTTTAATACAGTTAATCTGGGATTCCACAGCGTCATTGACATTCTGAAAGTGCCATCATTGCTCGGTTATGCAGTCGATATCGTGCACCACTGTGCTGAGCCGGTGGAACCAATTACTGTGACTGGAGCCTTCTCTTGTTCAACGGTCGACATTTGCATCCCCAGAGTACACTTTTCGATTGCAGACAGATTTGTTTTACTTAACATTCCGTTTGTTTTATTGAACTTGTGATGGTTTTATTATAGCCTATGAAGAAGTAAAGTGAAAACACATTTTAATGAAACAACAAGAAGCATGGAAAAATTGCAACATGCTTACAAGAATAACTGTCAACGACAATAACAACAAAACAATAACCACAGTATCGATGATAATATAAATTAAATAGACTGATTATAACATTCATAATTTCAGACTGTATTAGGCTACTATTGGCCCTACTACATTATTTGACATGGCAATATGTTATTGCACCTGAGTAAGGTATAGGCCCTACACTGCAAACCAAATTAAAATCATCAATCTGGATAGTGTTAGTGCTGTCGACGCTATATGGTTTAATCTTTTGCGGTCACCAGCGATATGATCCTGTTCCACAGTAATCGGATTATGTCCATTGGATACTGGGAATGGATGCTCTGCAGGGCAATTCGATATGTAGTTTACATTTAGTCATACATTAGTTCAATTTGAAGTGATTAAGATAGGCTAGGCTGTGTTCTATCGACAAGAAAACAGAGAAATAATTTACCTGTAGCCTAATAGCCTATCAACAGAAAAACAAAGAGGTAGGGTATCTATTAAAAAAACATAACATTTCGGAATACTTCATGACAGTAATTATACTGATGGAGATGGGTGTCTCAGACACCATCAAAGCAGGCGGTACGAATGCAGCCTAGGACAGGGGTTAACAAATGTCATCGCACCGTTAATATTCATGTATTCAAAAGCATATAAATTCAAAAAGGTGCTTTACGGTAAATTAGCAGCCTACACAGGGTATTGTTTCCTAATGAATGGTAACTTTTATGTGGATGTATATTGCCCTGATTTGCAGCGATGGCCCTGTGTGCTCTGCACTCCGGCCAATACACCGCGCGCTCCTTGACATACGCTTCCTATTATGTGGCGTCAACAGATGGGCCCGCGCCATTGTTTCTGCAGACTTGCGATTTCAAGCAACAGCTGCTGTCACTTCCACGGGAAAAAGACCAGAGAAAGTCTCCATTCAGAAACTGTCTCCGAGCACCAGATTGGACAGGGCGTTTTGCTCTTTTGATGGCGATAATAAACAACTGCCTATAAAGATTACAAAATCATTACATCTATATAATTGACCCCACATTGTTAAACCGTTGTCCCCGCCCAGGCTTGATGGAGTATGCCTACGCGATGTAATAGACTCCATCCTTAAATACCTGCTTTACTAACGGTTAAGGATGATATTGAAAGCTCAGTAGGATCAGTCGTGGCACAAAATAATATATTCGTCGCATCCTTAAAAAACACAGGCAATGACACATGAATGTGTTTTAACGGTACCCTCACAATTTAACGCCCTCCTGCTTTTCCTATTTCTTCTCAGGTGAGGAACGTTATATCTGCTGGTACTGCTGGAGAATTTTCAAATACCCCAACACTCTGAAGGCACATGTTCACTTCCACTGCGCACTGAGCAACGGACGGGGGTTCGTAAGCACTGAACAGGCCCGGGGTACGGAAGGTTTCAGCCGGTCACCGAAGTCTGGGGACATTCCCAACACTTCGGCCTCGCCCCGGAACGGACACAACACCTCCAGCTCTGACTCCCGGCGCGCCGTGTCCTCCTTACCATTCCTCACAAAGGCGGGGCTGTCTAAGAAAGGCAGCGCGGAAGAACAGGACAGGGCTCTGGACATGAGTGTGGCCTCGGCCCGGAACCATGGACACATGCTGGGCCTGGGTGCGACCTCATCTGTGCTGAGTAACATGGGCTTCCATCCCGGCGTGCGCTCTGCCTTCAAGCCCATGGGCCTCTCCAAAGCCCCAGCGGCGGAGCTCTCCAGAGAAGAACCCAACGGAAAACATACCACACTAGGGTTCAGTAAACTGCTTGGGAACATGAAATCGACGCGAGCCCTTAACGAACCTTTGACAGGAAATCATCCTCCAAAGTGTGTTCATCCAATGGACTCCACATCCCCGGTAGTGCCATGCGGCAACGCCATTCGCGGATTCCCGTTAATGCCGCATTTTGAGGAGACCTCCGCTTTCAAGCACGTGGAGAGCCGCATGCACTCCGGGCTGTCCCCGTCCCGCTACCCCCAGATGCCATCGGGACTCCATTTTGAACGGTTCTCTCTCCCTCAGTTCGATGGCGTCAAACCGTATGGTGGGGACTGTAACATTCCTCTCATGCCCTTCACGGTATATAATGGCGAATTGCTTTATAGCTCACCATATTACCCACTAAAATTCCACTTTAGTAACCTCCTGAAATACCCAGAGTCCATGTCCTACTTTGGGACTCCGACTCTGAACCAGGATATAGGCTCCATAACTAACATCGACAGGGAGATAGCCATGCACACCCAACAGCTATCGGAGATTACTGTGGAGAAGAATAGGGCCAGACTGGACACTCTGCCCGGCGCCAACGCTAGCTCGGGCAAACCCAAAAAGGGACACCTGTGTTTGTACTGTGGGAAGCTGTACTCAAGGAAATACGGTCTCAAGATTCACATGAGAACTCACACAGGGTATAAACCCCTTAAGTGCAAAGTTTGTTTCCGGCCCTTCGGTGATCCAAGCAACCTGAACAAGCACATCCGCCTGCACGCGGAAGGTAACACGCCTTACAGGTGTGAGTTCTGTGGAAAGGTGCTCGTGCGTCGGAGAGATCTGGAACGTCACGTGAAATCACGGCATCCAGGGCAAACTATCAAAAAGAATGAGGACAAAACAGGAGGAATTTTTGACGACCAAGAGGAGCACAAGAGTGACAATGACAGTGATGTAGACGTGTGCTTCACCGACGAGCAGAGCGACCAGGAGTCCAGTAAAAATACTGATTAACTGAAATAAACAGAAATTAAGTGTATTTGTTTTTAAAATGGCAACAGACTTCCTGTGCAGGTGTATGTGTAATTTATGTCTGTTTCCTGTGACTAAATATATTTATGTTTTAAAAGCTCTTGAACGTAATGCATTTTTTTTCTTCCTAAAAACCGTATAATGATTGGAAGTTAATCCGGATCATAACTGTATTCATGGATTCTGTTCATTAGGAGCTTGCCACAGGGCAACGGGCTAGCAGGCCATTGGAGCATCTGCTATTGGTGCATGTTCCTACATTAAATGTTTGGTTTTGAATCCCAAAAGGAGGTCATTTGCACTTTAAAATGGTTATAGAAAGGCAAGAAAAATGAACACCAACGAGGAGTCAAATGTATAAATGTATAAGCCCTAAATGTTAAATTTATTTTAGAAAATGAACTTTCTGATTTTCGCGTTCTTGAATTGCACTTTTGCGGAAGCACGTTATACTTTGAAGAAAAACAATGATAATCCACAATTAATTTAAGGAAGTTGTAAACAAGAAAACAGCTATTAAATTCACAAACAGAATAAAGTGTTAGATACGATCATCGACGGTTTAGTAAAACAGTGTTGTATACCTTTGTTGAAAAGTGATATTGTACAATATTTGAAAAAAAATCCCCTGTTTACCAAGTTGTTCCTTTTTAAATAAATTAAATTTAAAACGAATTCACCGTCATAAACTTATTCCATAAGTGATGCTCGATAAAGTCTTTGGTACATTAATTGGTATATTCGTTGAGGCACATTTAAGTTTTTTTTTTGACTCATTGAACTACAATTTAATGTTAAGTAATTTGATGGATGGACGTCATCGGGAGGCTGGATTGCTGCACCTGTGGACAAGGCTATAACACCCTGAATGCAGAATCAAAGGCTTTAGGTAGGTATTGACCAAGCAATTGAAGTCAACAGTCTGCTGCTCAGAAAAAAAAAACGAAGATGAGATATTGTGTGATGCTATCCCCTTTACCCAGACTGCGCGCTTTAGCACGCATCACAGAAAATCTGCAATAACTCAGCAGCTGGAGCCACACGCTGCCATTTGGGGCGAGAGGTAGTCACGAGCGATGAGGCGTTCAAGAAGAGGTTCCTGTAGGTTAACGGCATGTTTTATATGGCAGAAACTCGGCTCATTTCTACAACTGGTTTTACTAGATTTGGTCAGGTTTTGGTTTTACCTCAATAAAAAACTTTCGTTTTAGATTAGGCTAATAATTATTTTTTGAAACACAAACAATATATTAGAAATACAATATATAACCTTTCCAGAAATAATATGCATTTTACTTTAGTTCTTGCCTACTGAATTATCTGTAGGCTATAGCCTGTTTTTTATTTTTCAAACGACCTCTTTCAACTTATCTGTAACCTGTCAAAGTCTTCCAACGAAAGACTTTTCGACCATTGCCATCTTTTTTTGCATAGAACGGTCAAGGTGTTGGTCACTGAAAAGATACAATCTCAGGCTTGTCAGATTTATTGCCGACTTGGCCTCTTTCTAAAGGAAAGATTCAGTCGGTTAAACAAGGTTTGTTTTGGGTGAAGATTTGAAGAGATGAAAACGCAGCGACTCGAGGCTATACAAAAATAACAAACAAGCAGCCAACTAAAACTTTGGTAAGTAAGGTTACATGTTAAGTGATACATACTATCAAATCGAAAAGTTAACAGGACACTTCTCAATTTCTTAAAATACAATTTAAATACAAATGTAAATTAGAATGAGTAGAATTGTACAAATAGGGAGTATATTCGAAAAGCGAGATATACAATTTTTCTTTGGCACAATATAAAAAGCAAGCCTTTTGATGTGGGAGTAAGCAGTAGCGTTGGGTTACATTCTCTACCTGTTCCTGGGAGTCCACCTTCTCCTCAACAGACAAACGAGGAAGAGGCAAGGCTGGTGTGGCCTTGAGGTGGCTTCCTGCATGGTACACTGTCTTCACACAAAAACACACAAACACATGCATACAGACACATGCAGACACACACTCAAACATACACACACACACACACACACACACACACACACACACACTTCCTGCTCTTTGCTCTGTTGTCGTCGTCTGACATGTTGTCATGGCAGTGACATGGACAGCTCTTGAGCTCGACCTGTCAGACACCACAGGCTGTGACATTTGAATATGATCGTCCCAGTAGTATCCATTTTGAATAAAGTGTTTGTTTTTACAATGTCTGGTTGTTTACGTAGACTTGTGTGTTTAGTGTTCTAGTGGATGTGGGCGAGTGTGTTTCTATGTGCGAGTTGATAGGTGGTCTGAGTCAGATGATTTGCTTGTGGTCGTTGGTTTATTAATCCCCAAGGCGAAATTGTGACATTGCAGCAGGTATGAAGAGGAAATAGGAACAGGAATGACTGTAAAAACATATATTTTTTTTTATATAGTTGTCCTACTCTTTGTAAACCAAGCTTGTACCAGAGTGACATGATGAACTAACAAATTGGATCTATCGAGGAAAGAAGAAAGTGTATAAAGCTTAGGGTCAGTTTGTATACTATCTTAGTAAAGGTTTGCAAACATCATATATTCATACTGTGTATATATTCTGCATCTGGAGAGGTCAGAATGAAAAACGATTCCATGGATTCATTTAATAAGTTGAGAAAAGAAAAGTTTGACACACTATTCATCTTCATTATCTGTACTGTTTCATTATTTTCAGGAATGTTCTAAGGCAGCCATTTGCCCCCAACTGCTAAAAAAAGATTCCAGTAAGCAATGGTTTAACAAAGGTAGTTAATACAGGCAGCAGTTTTTTCCAATGGTGGTTATAGCACTTTCCTTCCCTCCTCCTCTCCTTTCACATGAAGCACCAGGCTCCTTCTGGTACAAAGGCTTCTCTGGAGCTAGAGTGTCTGTCATATCAACCTTTGAAAGGAGATAGTTTAGTTAAGCACACACATGCACTCGCATGCACACGGCGACGTGCACACACGCACACGCACGCACGCATGCACACGCAGGTCCCAAGGATGAGGGAGAAGGTCCATTCAGTGATCAGATGGATGCATAAATGCGGGCGGCCCTCTGTGACCTGTGACGTGGGGACTGTGAGGGGAAGCAGTCACAACTGCTGTTGTGGGGCCGGAGAGGAGACGATGGGGACGATCTGAGGCAGTGCCCTCCTCTTCATCCATCACAACAGATCTATCTGTGTCTTCAAGGGGAAGCGTGCAGTCTCCTGAAGATGCAACAAGGCCCGTTCCTACTCCAAACAGACAAACTATCTGAAGGCCTGCTCATTGATTGACATAATAAATACACCCACTCCTCCAAACTTCTGAGATGCCAGCCATTCTTCTCTCAGAGAGCGTGCAGGGAGGAAAGGGTGTTTACACTCACTGTCACAGAAGTAGGTAGATAGTCAAGTTAGAGCACAAAGAGGCAACCTTAAATGCTTGTTTGATCATTGTGATTTCGACCTTGGGTCCGGAGGTATGTATGGAGGCTGGATGGACATTTAGTCGTTTTACATTTAGTCATTTGGATTTAGTCATTTGGATGTATGTTGCAGTTTATTTTTTGTATCCTTCAGCTCATGCGGCTCCCATTTTTCAGCTGCTTCTGTGAGGAAGGAGCTGTCACTGAACATCCAGGCACACCACCACATCACTTCCCGGCAGGTCCTTAGGCATCTGTGTGTTGGTGTGTGTGTGCGTATGTGTGTGTCTGTGTTTGAGTTGCCGAGCGCTTGTTAGAAATTCCGTCCACAAATGATGCGATGCGATGTGATTGTGATGCTCTGCGATGTCGGCGAACACAACAGCCCGTGCTTGACGTCGAGATGTGTCTTGTTTCTAGGGCAACTGGAAAGTGAGCACCTATAGTTCTCCGGACTACTCGCAGGAAATGAGATTTGAGGAGAAACGAGGAAAGAATGGGAGAGGAGGAGAGGAGGAGAAAGGAGGAGATGACCGAGGAGAAGAGGACTAAATGAAAGTAGAAAGGATGAGAAGGTAAAAGAGAGGAGATGAGGTCACTATCCTACATCACACCCTCCCTCCTGCTGCAGTCTGAAAAGGTAAACCAGTCATGAGGACAAGTGAAGTATGTCTGCTCCCACCTAATTTCCTCTAAATGGGTCTTTGTTTCAGGTTTGAGTGACACTTAGTTCAAGTGGACCAGAAAAACTATGTATTTTAGTTTGAAGAGGCTTAGATAAATTCAGGATGTTAGGAAGGGTTATTAGCACTGTACAAACCCACTCACATACGCGCGCGCACACGCACACACACAAACACATTCACATTAACAGGTGATGAGAGAGACGCAACTGAAAAGAGAGCGAAAAAGTAACTCGAGACAGACAGTAAAGCAAGGACACAGGTCTTTGAGGCCCACAGTGGCAGAGTGTGTGTATAAGTGTGTGTTTGTGGCACATTAAGAGCTCTCAGCTTGAGCAGATGATTGTTCCTGCTGGCTGCTATACTACTGTATGCTGCAGGAAAGGACAGTTCCATACACACCCCACCAAGGATGAAGCAAGAGTATGGTTCTAGCTCAGTGGTAGAGTGTTTGTATGCAGATCAAGAAGATGCATAAATCCAATCCCCCCCTGTTGCTTTGGTTTAAAGTGTCTGCAAAAGGAATACATCATTATGAAATACAATATGCTGCATGTTTCCAACGCATGGTACAGTAATACGCCACAGCACTGACTGTGCAATGGGCTTTCAGGGAGAGGGCATGGGGTACTAGAGAGGTCAGACTGACAGGATATGATGCAACAGAGACAGGATGTGATGTGACTGCTTTCCTGCAGCTGTTGACAGGTAAACCAGGAGAGGAGGGCAGGTAGGACACACACACATGCATACACACTTATGTGTGTGTTTGAGAGAGGTCACACAGACAGGAAATGATGCGACAGGGACAGGATGTGATGCGACTGCTCTCCTGCTGCTGCTGACAGGCTGGTCTCCTGAAACAGGTAAACCAGGAGAGGGGGGCAGGTAATGATTGTTCCTGCTGGCTGCTATACTACTGTATGCTGCAGGAAAGGACAGTTCCATACACACCCCACCAAGGATGAAGCAAGAGTATGGTTCTAGCTCAGTGGTAGAGTGTTTGTATGCAGATCAAGAAGATGCATAAATCCAATCCCCCCCTGTTGCTTTGGTTTAAAGTGTCTGCAAAAGGAATACATCATTATGAAATACAATATGCTGCATGTTTCCAACGCATGGTACAGTAATACGCCACAGCACTGACTGTGCAATGGGCTTTCAGGGAGAGGGCATGGGGTACTAGAGAGGTCAGACTGACAGGATATGATGCAACAGAGACAGGATGTGATGTGACTGCTTTCCTGCAGCTGTTGACAGGTAAACCAGGAGAGGAGGGCAGGTAGGACACACACACATGCATACACACTTATGTGTGTGTTTGAGAGAGGTCACACAAACAGGAAATGATGCGACAGGGACAGGATGTGATGCGACTGCTCTCCTGCTGCTGCTGACAGGCTGGTCTCCTGAAACAGGTAAACCAGGAGAGGGGGGCAGGTAAAATAAAAACACACAAACACACAGGTGTGTCAAGCAGCTATGTACCAGATGCAGTAGTATCATACTGTTGTTACTGTTGCTTCATGTCATTGAGGTACCAGCCAAATACAGACCAAATACAGGGAGCACCATTCAGAGCGGCAGGTCCGGTTCTGATCCCCTGGCGGGTGGATTCGGGGCCGGTCCTGAATTGGAGCCTGCAGGCTGGTATCGACCTGGTCAGAAAGGGCCAGGCAGGAACAATTTCGTACCTGTTTATCTTTCACTTATCCAGGATAGTCAATGTTGACTATGTCGATGTTGAGTGCTGACCTGATTTCTCGGGCTGATACCTAGGCTAGGTGGTCCAGTCAGATAGCCTGAGTGTCTATCTGCCTGTCTGTCTGGTTGTACAGATGTTTGAGTGTGGAACATTGATTTCCTCATTACCTTCAGCCTAGTAAACAGACCGACAAGAACACTGCTAATGCATCGCTAATTAACACTTCCAAGCTGGTCTGCCAACTCACCCTACATTGACACACCCAACCAATCACAAAGCTCAGCCATCTGCTGGTTGATCAGAAACGGGTGTGGTCAGAGAAGAGACTCCACAATAAAGCTGCATGCACACTCACACAAGGACTTCTTCCATGGTCACTATCGGAGGTTAAGGTTGGGTCTTTGACAGCCATATATGGGATCTTGTAAAACCCTTTAAAACGGTGTCAAGAAATCAGTAAATAGTTTATTTCATAACTGTCCTGAAAAAGTCTTGCTTTATCAAGATAGCTGTGCGTGTGTGTGTGCGTGTGCGTGTGTGTGTGTGGGCGGAGCAGAGGAAGCACTGCTAGCTGGTCCTCCAGTCTACCCCAGCTGTGGTGGGGTTGGATCTCAGACAGGCAGAGCAGAGGAAGACAATCATTACCCAAACACAACAAAGGCTGACTATTTAAACCCCTGCTGCCATTGTGGGACGACCACCACCAACTGAAGAAGACAGGGGAGTAAAGAGAGTAAATAGACCAACAAAGGCCAAAAGAGTGAGAGACAAAGAAAGAAATGGAGTGGAAGAGTGAAAGAGGATGGGAAACAACCCGAGAGAGAGAGTGAAAAAGAGAGAGGGACACGGAGAGGGAGGGAGGGAAGTGGGATTAGAGAGAGAGAGAGAGCAGTGTGCCATTGTGGTGCAGTGGACTGTGAGACGGGCCCTTTTTGTGCCTCTCTCTAAGGCAGCACTGGGCTGGAGTTAACCACTCAGCTCCATTACCAGAGCAGAGGGCGGGCTCAGACCTGCCACACCAAAGCCAGCCCACCGCCCAGCCAGGAATATTAATTGCTTTTAAATGAAGTGGAAGTCTCTTTATTGGGTGTCTGGTGTTGGTTTGTCACCGGCCCCCTGAGAGGCCCCCAGTCCTTTGGTGTGGCTGATTCTGAAAGCACCGCCGACTCTGGATGAGTTCATTGATCAGCAGGGGGCGGGCTGGCGGCGGGCCGGCCCCTTTGCTGGCCCATTGTCCTCCCCTGTCATCCCTCGGTGACAGGCATTCAGGACAACATTGTTTACTGGCTCTTCTGAAGCGTCCTGCACACAGAATAAAGACGCAAGTTTCTTTTTTTTTTTTTTTTTCTCACCACAATGGTTTAGATCTGTTACCTGTATTTGAACACCTAAACACTCCAATCCTTCTCCAGGAAAGACATTCATTGTTGACATGGCGCCTGCCATGGTCAGTTATCAACTAGTCTGGCCTGGCTCAGCCTAGTGTGGCATGGTCGCTTATCAACTAGTCTGGCCTGACTCAGCCTGGTGTGGCATGGTCGCTTATCAACTAGTCTGGCCGGCTCAGCCTGGTGTGGCATGGTCGCTTATCAACTAGTCTAGTCTGACCTGGCCTGGTATGGTCTTATCTGGTACTCTCTACTCTGTTCTGGCCTGGGACCAGTGTGAATGGTGGGCAGATGATTGAGAAGATTATCTTTAATTCCTACTCCCACTGCTCTGCCTCATTCAAGTGGCTGCAGCAAACAAAGCCGGCTGTCCTGCAGCGGAGGAACAGAAAGCAGAGCTCACATCCTGGCCACGAGCGCCTGTATTAGTCCTGCGTTGAGAAGAAAGAATCAAGCTACAGGTCGCTCTCCATACATCCTTTGTGTTAGTTTCTTTTTTTTGGTCGCTCTCTGTCTGGTTTCTGAAAAGGGTTTTTCTCTCTCTTTGCCCATTGAAGAAATTGCCTTCTAAATACATGCTATTAGAATATTTGTATAGATGAGTAATAAGTTATTAGTTGCAATTACTGGTCATCTATCAGTCTTGTATAATAGACTGATGAGCAGCCAGCTTTTAACTTCAGAAGATGTAATTTGGAGGGCAGGCAGACATGAGCTGAAGAATAGGCTCCCTTTATCCAGCTGCCTATTGTAGAAAAATACACATTATAATGGTATTACCTGAGGACTATGGGGAACTGATAAAATCAAGGAAGCACACATTGAAGACTTTGTCTGGCGGGCATTGGATGGGGGGTTAGGAGCTGACTGTAGGACATGCAGAACTACACAACGTCACAGGCGTGATATGATACGGCAGATTTATAGAAGCCTAATAGGTGATGGTAATAACACATGCTGTATGGAAAATTGTGTAAAGTTTTACAAAATTGTACAAAACAGAAAAGGAATCAGGTAAATAAAAAAGAAGACAAATATAAATATAACCCACTCAATCCCCCCCCCCCCCCCCCCGTTAAAAAACCCACTTGAGCCAATTTCCAATTAGAGATAGACAACCTTGAAATCTTTTGAAGATGGACTTCAGATGGTAAAGCTTTGGCCCAGACTCTCTGTCTCTCTTACCATAGTCATCGACCAGTCCTTAATCAGAAAGCCTTCAGTTTACCCATCTTGGTTAACTTCCACGCATTGACAATCACTGGCTAGGTGCAGGTAGTAATCTTGAACAACAAATGATCTTCAGCTTCAAATGTTTGTCTGCATGTGTCTGTCTGATGTGTGTTGATCTGTTTGTGACCTGACAAAACCAGAGGCCTGTTGTTTCTATTGAGCTAATACCAGACTTACCACAAGATTATCACAACAAGTCGCCATTCAGGTCTGTTGTAAGGAACCCAAGGACACTCGTCCATTGTGGCGGTCCCAACATGCGGCTGCCTTCTATTACCAAGAACAATGACAGCTGGAATAGGTCCCTATCCTTCTCCTCTCCTCCACCATGTCTATTCACATTCTCTCGCTCGCTCCCCCACTCCCTAGCCTTTCTCCCTCACCCCCTTTTTTCTGACCATAAAGTAGGCCTGATACCATTCCCAGACGCCGCGGCTAGAGTCTGAGGATTTGAGAGAGAGCGGGTGAGAAAGAGAACAAAGGGGTCGGAAAAAGACGCGGCGCGTCTGACAGGCAGTCCCACCGAGCAGCTCTCTCTGCTTCAATTGGCAGATCAATTTGTGCTCTCCGCCGCTCCGTATAGCAGGGACCAGCGACCACACGGCTCTGACAGCGGGCCAAATGACACGCAACAATTTCACCTCTCTATTGGGGTTTGGAGGAGAGGGGGGGACGGGGGGAGGGGGGATGGGGGATGGGGGGAAGAACAAGTGCTGTTCTATTCTTCTCCTCTGCCTCCCCCTCTTCCTCTCCTCTGTTTGAGGTTTGTGTGGCGGTGGTGCGCCGGGCCGGCTGCTGGTGACAGGACGCTCGTGGCGGTGGGGTTCGCTCTCTGACGTGCTTCCAGGAAGCGCAGGGGGCCGGCTTTGTGCTGGGGTCTGGAGCTGGCAGGCCTGCCTGCTGCACCAGTCTACCAGGCCTCTGCCCGCAGGGAGGGAGGGGGTGCTCAGGGCAGCTAGTACACACATAGCACCCCCATCCATCCTCCACCCCCACCCCCAGCCCTATCCCCAGCTGTAGTCTCTGTCTCAGCCCAAGCTCCAGCTCTAGTCCCTGTCCCAAACCTAGTCCCAGTCCCAGTCCCTGTCCCAGCCTCAGTCCCAGTCCCAGCCCCAGCCCCAGCCCCAGCCCCAGCCCCAGCCCCAGCCCCAGCCCCAGCCCCAGTCCCTGTCCCAGCCTCAGTCCCAGTCCCAGTCCCTGTCCCAGCCTCAGTCCCAGTCCCTGTCCCAGCCTCAGTCCTAGTCCCTGTCCCAGCCTCAGTCCTAGTCCCTGTCCCAGCCTCAGCCTCAGCCTCAGCCTCAGTCCCTGTCCCAGCCTCAGTCCCAGTCCCTGTCCCAGCCTCAGTTCCAGTCCCAGTCCCAGTCCCTGTCCCAGCTTCAGTCCTAGTCCCTGTCCCAGCCTCAGCCTCAGCCTCAGTCCCTGTCCCAGCCTCAGTCCCTGTCCCAGCCTCAGTCCCAGTCCCTGTCCCTGTCCCTGTCCCTGTCCCTGTCCCTGTCCCTGTCCCTGTCCCTGTCCCTGTCCCTGTCCCTGTCCCAGTCCCTGTCCCAGCCTCAGTCCCTGTCCCTGTCCCTGTCCCTGTCCCTGTCCCTGTCCCTGTCCCAGCCTCAGTCCCAGTCCCAGTCCCAGTCCCTGTCCCAGCCTCAGTCCCAGTCCCTGTCCCAGTCTCAGTCCTAGTCCTAGTCCTAGTCCTAGTCCTAGTCCTAGTCCTAGTCCTAGTCCTAGTCCTAGTCCCTGTCCCAGTCTCAGTCTCAGTCTCAGTCTCAGTCCCAGTCCCAGTCCCAGTCCCTGTCCCAGCCTCAGTCCCAGTCCCAGTCCCAGTCCCAGTCCCAGTCCCTGTCCCAGTCTCAGTCCTAGTCCCTGTCCCAGTCTCAGTCCTAGTCCCTGTCCCAGCCTCAGTCCCAGTCCCTGTCCCTGTCCCTGTCCCTGTCCCTGTCCCTGTCCCTGTCCCTGTCCCTGTCCCTGTCCCTGTCCCAGTCCCAGTCCCTGTCTGAGCCTGAGTTCCAGCTCAAACTTACAGGGAACACAAGATCCCAAATCAGCCACCAATTCATCAGTATTTCTCCAGGCAGCAGGAGACTGAGGGGGACGCGTGGCACATCTCCCACAGAGAAACACAGAAGACATCACAGGCATAAAAGAAGAGAGAGAGAGAGAGAGAGAGAGAGAGGAGGGGGGCTTCTGTAGTTGGTAGTCAGCAGGCCAGGTTAGTATGATGGGGTGGTAGATTGCTGGCAGCAAGTGAAACACTCCACAAGATGATGGGAGTGCAGTAAAGTGTCAGGGTCCATGATCGCTGGCTGCTCTTAGGTAATAGCACCTACCCCTCTCCCCTCCCCCTACCCCTCCCCCTCCCCCCTCACCACCCCCCCCCCCCCCCCCTCAGAGCCTCTCGTGTGGAGGGAGAGGATGAAAGTGCAGGGGGAAAATAATTACACGTAATGACACTGTTGTCTTGCAGCGTTATGGAGATGTTCTTGAAGTCAGCGAGTAGGAGGAGTGAGCGTCTTGAGGCCACTCTCCCCCCCTCCCCCCCCTCCACCCCCCCAGGTCCATATGGCCGGTAATTACACACGTCTTATTGAAGTCCTCCTCTCCTCCTCTCCACTCCTCTCTTTCGCTCCACCACTCCTCCATTACACAGAGTGACACTCCTAGACATCCAACTGATCAGCCACCTCCATCTTCTCAATCGCCCCCCCCCCCCTCCCCCCTCCTCCAACCCCAACTCCCCCTGGCTTTGATGTCAGACTGCCCTCACACACACACACACACACGCACGCAGACAGGAGGACACATGCTTGTAAACAGATACACACACACGCACAATCGTATCCGGGACGACACACTTACACACACGGATGGATCTCTCTTCCTCTCTCAACTGCCCAATGGAGAGGCCTTGTATCCTGAGTCAAGAACACAGAAATTGTACAAAAACAAGTTTGATTCTGAGCAAGTTGTTTACCTGAGTGACTGCATTATAAGAGTAACAGAACATTACTATACAAATTGCTTTAATCGGAAATAATACTGTTATTACCAACAATATCATCAGTTAACAGACTTTAACCAACAATATCATTAGTTAACAGACTTTACCCTGCAGCAGATGGTCTGAAATCAGGCACTTTATGACACTGTGGCTACCTACATGGAAACACAGGACCGTATCGCTGATCATCTGGGAAGAACTATAAAGTCCTCAGGTGGGGCTTGGGAGTGAAGTGGTCTCAGTGTGTGTGTGTGTGTGTGTGTGTGTTAGAGTGTATGGAAAGGAGCAAGAAGGACATCCTCAAAGCCCTTCTCCTCGTCACAGGGAAAAATGACCCTCTGCGACACGTGCACACACACACACACATATTCACAGCTGTGCGGGTGGGTCTTTTTCCTGCTTGTTGTCTTTGATTGGGTGGGTTGCGTGGCTCTCCAACGACGTGTGTGTGTGCGTGTGCTAAGTGTGTGTGCGTGTGCGTGTGTGTGTGTGTGTGTGTGCACCATGTGGTTCTGTTCTCAGTCCCCTCTTGGCTCGGGCCTGATTTGCATTCCTTTGTGTGTGTATAAAGGCACCTATTCTGAGGACAGAGTTTACCAGCTGCCGTCCAGCAGTAGTCCTTATTAGAGCCTTGCTGCTACTCTGAGAACGCCAGCACATGTTCAACACGCGCTCTGCCCCCCCCCCCCCCCCCCCCACACCCCCCCCCCCCCCCCCCCCCCCCTCCCCCACAGAACTAGGATGTCTGTGGCGAGCACCAGCTCTACCAAACCAGTGTGGGTAAAGGTCATCATCT
>NC_061061.1:2626365-2683572 GCF_021917145.1 Hypomesus transpacificus | reverse complement strand
TGGTTTAATGTAGACACATGTCAACACATGCACACACATGTGTGTGTGTGTTGAGTGTGTACATGTGCCAGCTTGGTGACTGTGGTGTAGTTGCCCTATGAGTAACCCTGTCTGGTCCAGATTCTTCCTGGCCATTTAGCTTGGCTAATGGCCCCTGTATGTGTGTGTGTGTGTGTCTGTGTGTGTGTGTGTGCCTGCTTGGCCCCGTTCTTCGCTCCACTAGTCACATGTCAGCATGATCCTTCTAATGTCAATATTGGGACCTTGGCCCTGCCCCCTAGGATACCTAAACAAGCTCTTTAATAGATATACAGTGCTTCCTCAAGGCCCCCTGCCCCCCTACCCCCTGGTTTGGTTTACAGGGGGAACAAAAGACTATTAGGAGAGAGAGAGAGAGAGAGAGAGAGAGAGAGAGAGAGAGAGAGAGAGAGAGAGAGAGAGAGAGAGAGAGAGAGAGAGAGAGAGGGAGGGAATTCTTCTCTACAAAGCTGCCATCCTCTCATTTCCACAGTCTCCTTTCCCGTCCTCCCTTGGTATCTGGTATCCTTTATGCACAGGGAAACCTTATTGGGGAAATGGTTCTAGTTTCTTTCATGGACCTTCCCTCCTCCAGGTCTTCTGAGCTGGATTCCAACATAGAACTGGCCCAAGGCTCTGGAACAGCAGGTTTTTGGCAGCAGGAATAATCGTGCCCCCTTCCCATCCCCACTTTTATAAAGGACCCCGGCACCCATACTCACAACGTAACGCTAACCTCCCCCCCGAGGGCTTAAATAGGCCACACTGCCAGGGGCTTCATGTTGGTCATGTGACCTGTGATAACTTCTCACCTCCCCAGGGCTGGTTAATTGGCTTTAATTGCCTGTAATTGCCTAATTAGCTGGTCGGTTATTTACTTAGCTTCTTTCTACTCCCTGCTTTGTCCGACGGGGCAGGTTTGCACTGGTGTCACGTCCAATCACACCGCTCTGGACGGGACCCAATTAGCATTGTAAGCTGAACCATTTTTTGTCCGCGATTTGTCCGGGAGGAGGACATAATTGAAGACGACAACAGCTTTAATGTGAAAGTGTGCAGCCTGAGGGCTAGTCTGTGAAGTTTGTTCTACTTCAAGGTGCTGGGCGCACTACAGTACGGTTCTACTTACAGTATACCATGGAGCGGAGAGGTATTTACTGTGCAGAACTAATATCAATGACAGTTGTGAGTGTCAGTAACTGACTGAGGCCTGTGCCCTGACCATTACCATTACCAGGAAGAGGTGAAAAAGAGTCATTTAGAGGCTCTGTTCTCTCGGGGAGGAAATGTGGCCTGAGGATAGTCAGGGAGGCCTTCATGAACACCAGAGACCTGTGATGCACTGTCAGACCTTGTGAGCTGCAAACTGGGCCACCTCCTCTCTGCCCGTCTCCTCTTTTCCCTCCGTCAAACCCTCCTCTCCGCTTTCTCTCCCTCTCCTCCTCGTTCTCCCATCGCTATCTCCTCTCCTGTCTTCTCCCCATCTCTCTGGTGGTGGCAGGTCCATTCAGGCCTCATTACCTCAAGCCCATCCCAAGCGTCTGAACTTGTAACCTTATGATCTTCCAGGACAGGCTTAATGGGTCACCAGAGTTCCAACCCGCCTCGACCAGCCCGGCACATTAGAACCACTCAGGTCCCATAACTCCCAGACCAATCAAAAAAGTCCCACACAGCAACCAGCCAATCAAGCAGGCCTTTCGGATTGACCGTCCCCAAATGCAATGAGGCACCACTGCCTAGAGACCTGCTTGGTTTACCACGGCCCCCGGTCAAGTGTCTATGACATCACGGGGCAGTTGTGGCCCCGGGGGATGCATAGGAGAAGCCGACCCAGAAAAGTCTGTGTAGCCAGAGTCACATGACCTCTCTCCAGGTCAGAACAGCTGGCGGGCGTCGCCACAGGCAGGAAGGGCTGGGGCTGTGTCTTCTGAGTTGGGGGGAAATAAAGACAGAGAGAGAGAGAGAGAGAGAGAGAGAGAGAGAGAGAGAGAGAGAGAGAGAGAGAGAGAGAGAGAGAGAGAGAGACAGAGAGAGAGAGAGAGAGAGAGAGAGAGAGAGAGAGAGAGAGAGAGAGAGAGAGAGAGAGAGAGAGAGAGAGAGAGAGAGAGAGAGAGAGAGAGAGAGAGGGGGAGAGGAAGTTTAGGAGAGATACATTTAGGAGGGGGATTGCAGAAACTGGTGACATCGAAAGGTCTAAAATTACAAAAAGTTAAACGAGACAAACAGTGTTCCTTTACAACAAATATACTTCCCGCATGTGTGGAAAGTCTGTGTTAGGGAGAATGGGGGAGTGAGTCTGAGGGATAGTAGGGAGTGTGTGTGAAGGGGGAAAGCAGGCGTGTCTGTGAGCCTAATCGCTGAGCCACTTAGGCAACATCAGTCAGAGGAATTAGGGCCTAAACATCCCGGCCCAGCGTCATGGAAGACAGCAAGCTGACAGGAACTAGCGAGTGTGTGGCTCGCATTCAGCGACTGGAATATCAAGCCCAACTTGTAGGCCGACTAGTGCTTTATCTGATAGGATTAGCGTTACTTAGACCACACACACTGGAGCGTTCATAACCCCGGACGCTTTTTATAGATATCTCTCTCTCTCCATCTCCTTGTGTCTCTATCTCCCTAGCTCTGTCTCTGTCAGCAGAGTAGTGAAGGGAGAAGGGCTGACGCTCTGTGTGAAGGCTGCTATCGACTGGATGCTCATCATCAGCGGGAGCTCATACAGAAACATCCATGGGAGAGCTGGTCAGGAGAACACAACAACCGGCAGCAGGCTGGGGTTGACGCTGGTGTTTGGTTAACGTCCTGGTCGTCCCCCCGGGCCAGCTTTGATCCCTGCTTGTATTTGTACATCAAATAACTCCCTTCCCTGACCGGGGTGAAACTTGACTCCACCCCCTCCCCCCCCTCCCCCCCTACACACACACACACACACACAACCTCTGACAGACTTTCTGGGTGACTTTCTGCTTCAAATTCATTGACCACGACATCTACTAAGTGAAACCCAAGGGCCATGTATGGTTGGTTGGTCTGTTGCTAAAGCAGGGACTAAAGTGTGGGTGGGTGGGCAAGTGTGCTGACTCACCTCATTGTCTCATAGTCAAAGTGTGTGTGAGTGTGTTAGTTGTCTCATGTAGACCCTTGAGCAGGTAAGGAGATAAAGTGGCCAGTGTATTTACATGCCAGTAGAGCAATAGAGAAAGAGCCACCTAGCCGCTCCTGCTACATCAAAGAGAAGCAGGTTATTAACGGGACATGGAGAGCCCTGCAGCCTGGGTTAGCATCACACACACTCCTACGCTCGTCTGGAATCAACAACACACACTCACACACGTACACCGCTGCACACACACACAGCCACAAGCATATAAACACATACAGGACCAGGACCGGCTTCCATACAAAACTACCTTCAATATCCAATCCACCTAGGGCTAGTCCATTGTCAGTGGCTCTCACAATTAATTAGGCAACTTATTGAGCTCGAGATGCAATATGCATGTTAATTTAATGGGTTCTCTCTGGCTTGGAAAAAAAAAAGAAAGAAAAGGCTTTGATGTTCACCAAACTTGGCAGTGGATTGGCTGTGGCACACAATGGCAGAATTAATGAGGACAGGGAAACAATGGACCAGGTATTGTTTCACAAACCTGCATACAAATGGAGCGGAGATGCATGCATGCTAATGTGGTCTGAACCCATACCCTGCAAAACGGGCCCTGGTCTAGCTTTTCATCATGTCTCTCTGCTGGTACCTATTCAACGTCTCTTTTAGTGAGCAGAGTTAGCCTCATACAGCCTCAGAGATCCAACCGGATGGTCTGGGGGATACTATGCCCGTGTGGGCAGAGCCAACAGCATCAGGCGCCCCTATGTCAGGGAACCCTGCTCTCCTCTCTCTTCTTCATCTCCATGTTCAACCCTTACATTCAGAAATGATTGTGTTCAGGCAAATTGATTGCGTCTTTTTGGGACTTAACTAACCTGCGCTCAACATAAACAAACAGGCAATTTGGCCCGTTCAAATAGGGTAAACCATGCAGCACATCGGAACAGCAGAGCCTTGCCCCTTCTCTACCCTGTGCCAACAACATCCAGGAGCTTGCATTGACATTTGTCACAAACAAGAAACTATGGCTTCACACACGCTACAACCAGCCACAGGTAGGCTCCATTCGGGACCCTATCTGATCTTGTTTGATGAATTCATGAAGTTTTTGGAATTCCATAATCAGGGATTTAAAAACATGTTGATGTTGCAGGGCTGTAACTGATCTGGAGGTGATGATCTTTCAGTGTTCCATCTGGACCTTATATGTTCAGTATTGACATTCAAACCAGCAGGATTTGTTTATTTAATATTATTGAAAATAATCTAACTTAAAAAAACTAACCAAACATACTAGAAATGTACAGTATTTTAATTAACTTATTCCTCAGTGACCTAACCTTACTGCTATCCATTATGACAAATGCTTCTTTAACAAATGGAACCATTTCATGGCAAGGTGAAAAAACGAGTTGTGAATGCTATTGAATTGCCATAGAAATACACAATAAAATACAATTCAGCAACAGGCCACATTTATGAAATAACATGCATAGCAAATCTTTCAAGGTCAAAAAGAGAACAAAATATTGTAGCAGAGCCATGTTTGAAAGGTGGACCAGAAGTGGAGCATTGAGGTCAGATGTTGATGCAGTGAGCTCCTGTATGACAGTCAGTTTCTTTAGCATGTGTTGCTCCATCTGGAGCACCAGGACAAGAAGCAGCACAAGCCGAGCGAGCATGTGCCAAGATTTGAAAGACGGGAAAATGCTCTGATTACCACGCGCTTGGTCCATCAGAGCAAGGCTAAAGGCTGTACAACATGCTGTATTTGCATTATTAACGCGAATAACAGCCACATAGCTCCGGTATACAAATGATATTCAGTGAATCATTGTGAAACACTGTGTTACCACGAGAGAAACAAATGACAAAAAAACAAGTGTACGGATGCAAACCCACTTCCCAGTTGTAAATTGACTTTTTTTCATAACATTCCTACAAGAAGAGGTTATCATACAACAAAATTAATCCATCAAGGATTTTTATAAAACCTGAATTTGCCGAATAATTGCTTCTATGTAGGCCATTCTTGCAGTGTGAGCTGCAGGGGGAAGTCTCGGTCTGTTTTTACTACAAAAAAAATAATTAAACTTGACTTTAGGTTGTAATCACACTTGTCATGTTGCATTCCCGACTAAGTCAAACACAGTGAAAAGCTTCTTCTAATTATGGAAAAGTTGTCAAGCCTCTTTCGCGCCTGCTTGGTATCTGCGCGTGGTACCCGCCCGTGCAACAACAGGCGGTGGGGAACCTGTGCCAGGCTCTGCCTCGCGGGGAAAACCTGTGCGACGCGCAGGACGCACGATCTGTCTGCTGAAGCAAGACGTCTCAATGCATTATTCACAGAATCAGTCAAGGAAAACGCAAAACAGTGAGGAACGTAGGCAACAGCCAGCAGAGCGTGGCATTAAATACAAAGTTTTAATAGGCCTACTGGTTAACATTTTATAGGCTAACTTAATGTGACTAACAGGTCATTCAAAAAGAGTGTTGTTATAGGCAACTTCACATTTGTGTGGTTTCACATCAAAGACAAAAACAATGTAAACAATTAAGCTACATTACTACTGTCACTCTGACACAGCCTTCCACCTTCCAAAGCTTTGACACTTCTGTCCAACTGGTCAGCCGAGCATGCAGTCAGCAGATCAGGTCAGACAAGACATGAGAACTTTGGGGCCGTTCAGACACCGCTTCCACCTCCACTTTCTCAATCAGTATTTCTGATTTACAGATAGTAGGTAAAATATTTTGCTTTTCGACTCAACTGGATTCAAACATTTGGAAAGTAAAAGTAAATCAGATACAGTTTGGGAGATAAATTGTAAAAAGAGTTGTCATAAATCCAAACACACCAGTCCCCTGCCCAGTCAAAAGAAAAGAGAACGTTGTTGACCGCGGAGGTTTAAAGCTTGTTGACACAAGAAACGACGAGGCCCTCTGCTGGTGTGAAAAGGAATTAAATGACATATTTTATTGTGATATTTGCCCTCCATTCTCCAAATCACGGAAAACAGGAAAACACACCAAGGTTACATCCTGTATTGGTACATTATTACAAAAATATGTTTTATACAAATAGGAATTCTGCTTCTGTTGCGATTACATCACCATTGGCTTTGGACAAAGATAACTGAGTGTTTTGTCTGAGCTGAATGAGTCGGTGCGAATGCTTTGGTTGCTTTTCTCAGTTTATTGATGAAAGAAGACTTTCCGGTAGAAGGACATCAGCAAGGGGTCAAGTATACTCCTTTCAAATACTTAAGGTGTTTTTCTGCCTTGAATCATGTGGGTGAGGAGAACACAAAATGTTTTTGGTCTGTTGTGTACTACTGATTTGGACGGAGGTCTTATACAGGGCTGCTAGTGCTGTGATGGAACAACAATCCTGGGGTGTTTGATGGAGGGGTGCAGGGTTGTATGAGGGGGTTGGGTTAGGGTGGGTGGGTGGATAAGTGTGGGGTTGGGTTAGGGAGGGGTTGGTATTTTACTGCTGAAAACAAGGTCAAACAATGTCAGATCAAATAGCTTTCACTCGGCCTGCCTGCTTGCCCATCTGCCTGTCTGGCTGCCACCCGTCCGTCCATCCAGTTGCCAGTGAACCTGCCTGCCAGTGAACCTGCCTCTCTCTCTACAGGACTAGAGGATAAAGGAAGAGCATTTCAGGATGTGCAAGAGCCAGGTGGACATCAGAGACCGAGAGATACACATTCCAACCTGTCCCCAAGTAGGGGATCGCTGGTGCCAGTGGCACGGTTAAACCCAGGGCCCTCCTGGAACAGTAAACAGTTTTACACTAATGTGGTGAACACAATCAATAAGATGGCCGTTGATTGGTCAGACAGGACAGTGGGACAATGTTGACATTGAGACATATTGATGAACCTGTCAAACCTGGGATTGGCTAGAGGGGCGGGGGGGCATAGAGAGACAATAGGCCATTATCCAGCAGGGGCATGGAGTTGGCGGGAGAGGCCTGGGGGAGAGGCCTTGGGTGAGACGCTGAGACTGTCTGGTCTGGTCTGGTCGCCTCTTTATTGATCACATGGGGATGGCTGTGGTGGTTGGCGTGGATGAGTGGGCTGGGGGATGGTTAGGGGTGAGGGTGGGCCGTACCCTCTGGAAGCATGTCCGTCTGGTTAGCGGTGGGACTCTCACTGGTGACCCACCCTGAAGCTGGCCGCCTGCTCTTGTTGCACCAGAGAGTCAGAGAACTGCCCAACGGCCCAGTCTGACATAATCTATGTCTACTAACTCAGTGAATGATTTACACAGCGGTAGCCATGACGGATATTACCCTGAAGGATACTATGTCTCATTCAATTATGCATGCACATAATGGGATTTCATAGAATAGTTGTGGCTGAGATTATAAATGGCTTTATTGGCATTTCATGACAAAAAAGACACATATCATAACGTAAACGTTTCAAACATATGACAAAATGCACATTTAGAAAGTGGCACGGTACTGTACGTCTATGCTCTTGTAATACCACAGTTTGCCTGTGGGGAGCGCTTGGACACCACAAGAATCGCACATCTGAGCTTCATACGAAGATAAAAAAATAAAAAACATGACAGTTGAATCTCTGACAACATGCTGGTCAATATATAGGTAGCTATAGGTCCTACAACGAGCTAGTCAACATATGTCGGGATATGTAGACAGGCATCGTGTGGACAGGAGACAAGGTGACAAACAGATAAATAGACAGCTAGACAGTGACAAACAGATGACCAGACAGGTAGACAGGCGAACAGGTAAACAGACAGATAAACAGACAGCTAGACAGGCGAACAGGTAAACAGACAGATAAACAGACAGCTAGACAGGCGAACAGGTAAACAGACAGATAAACAGACAGCTAGACAGGCAGACATTGACAGACAGACAAGAAGACTTGAACAGAAGGTCACAGTGTATATTCAGCCTCAATGGTACTCTCACAGGCTGGCAGAGGTTGGAGTATTGTGTGTGTGTGTATGTATGTGTGTTGTAGGGGATGTCCGAATTAGTCGTGTGTTCTGCGTGACTGCGTGTGTGTGTTGGCTTTGGCGGGAGTCTCGCTGTCTCCCTCTGGGTCGCTGGGCGCTGGGCGTTGGGTCATGCGCTTGCGGAAGTGTCTGCTCAGCAGGATGTAGATGAAGGGGTTGATGGAGCTGGGGGCGTAGCTCAGGCAAACGGACAGGTAGTAGCAGGTGTGGTAGGCCAATGAAGGCCGGCGCACACTCAGGTTTACAAGCTGGAGAACGTGATAGGGCGCCACGCTCACCATGAACACGCCCACTAGAACCAGCACCATCCGGGTGAGGCGGACGGCGCGCTGTCTGGGTAGGCTCATGTTGCAGCTGGAAGGAGGGGGGACGTGGGCGGAGGAGGGGAAGGAGGGGGGAGGAGAAAGAATCAGAGAGGAGAAATGTGAAGGGAGGATGGGGTGTTAGAGATTTGTTTTTTTTCATCTTGATGTTCAGCTGAACTTTTAGAAAGGTCTCCGTTTAAAATCACTGACAACAATAACAGGCTAGCCTGTCTCTAGCGGCAGTCTTATGGTGTGGGTTTGCCAGAGGCGGATGCTTTCATAATCCTGTTTCATGATTCACTCTGACTTCTAAGAGGCAGAAAATATCCTTTACAGTCTGTCGGAAACAGTCAGGACTTCTTGTGTAAAGAATCTTTCATCAGCTGACCACATCTGACCACAGTTTTCCAAAGCTGAGCACAGTTAACATCACCGCTTGACCGCTTACTCTGCCATCATAGATACCATCTCCCTGCCAGGGACTGACGTCACGTAACCTGCTGCTGTTACTGCATACCCATGTTCGTCTGTGCCCATGCATCAAACACACACATACACACACACACACCGGCTTGCCTGCTTGGTCTTCAGGTACTTCCTCCATGTCGAGGTGAGGATGAGGAAGTAGCACGTCAGGATGAGGGGCAGCGGCAGGAAGAACGATGTGATGGTCTGATACAGTGTGTACCTGAGAGAGAGAGAGAGAGAGAGAGAGAGAGAGAGAGGGGGGGGGGGGAGGGAGGTGGGGAGAGAGAGAGAGAGAGAGAGAGAGAGAGAGAGAGAGAGAGAGAGGGAGGGAGGTGGAGAGAGAGAGAGAGAGAGAGAGAGAGAGAGAGAGACATGAGCAAACCAAGGTACAGTACGTCCGAGTCTCAATCAACATACAGACAACCTATTGAGAACATGATGTATTCAAGGAGGTAATTACATTCTCTATGTGTAGATCCATCATATCCAGCAGCCATACAGAATGCATGGCTGTAGACTGGAATAGAGTCAACCCGGGAGCTGCAGCTGTTTCAACATGGCTCTAATTCAGCCCTCACTAGCAGGTCCGGGTGAATCTAGAGAGCAGCGTTGACCCTCGTGACTCCATTACCACTGAGCAGCTTCATGTTTAATGATGCTCAGCCAGACTCATCTGCAGCCAAGACCCACCCCTGAAATCAAACACCACCTGTGTTGCTTCGCATTGGCATCAGTGTTATTAAGAGATTGTTAAGAGATGTTAGTTAGATGTGATGATATTCACGTCCACGGTACTGGGTGGAGAGAAGATTAGAGGACAGGAAGTCGTTTTGTTATACTGTCAGCAGTCTACTACACTATTTCTGGACGGTCGTGAATTCCTGATTTCCTGACCCTTACCAGAGCACTGCGCTGGGAGAGACCAGGGTTTGATCTTACCAGAGAGAGATGCTGACAGAAATACCAAGTTTGGATCTTACCAAAGCACTCTGCAGGGAGAGACCAGGGTCTGATCTTACCAGAGCACTGTGCAGGGAGAGACCAGGGTCTGATCTCACCAGAGCACTGTGCAGGGAGAGACCAGGGGCTGATCTTACCAGAGCACTGTGCAGGGAGAGACCAGGGTCTGATCTTACCAAAGCACTGTGCTGGGAGAGACCAGGGTCTGATCTTACCAGAGCACTGTGCAGGGAGAGACCAGGGCCTGATCTTACCAGAGCACTGTGCAGGGAGAGACCAGGGTCTGATCTTACCAGAGCACTGCGCAGGGAGAGACCAGGGTCTGATCTTACCAGAGCACTGTGCAGGGAGAGACCAGGGTCTGATCTTACCAGAGTACTGTGCAGGGAGAGACCAGGGTCTGATCTTACCAGAGCACTGTGCAGGGAGAGACCAGGGTCTGATCTTACCAGAGCACTGTGCAGGGAGAGACCAGGGTCTGATCTTACCAGAACACTGTGCTGGGAGAGACCAGGGTCTTGATCTTACCAGAGCACTGCGCTGGGAGAGACCAGGTTCATGGTGCAGCTTTCCAGGCCGTCGGGGAAGCGCAGCACCTCTGAGTAGAGCCAGGCGGGCAGCACCAGGATGAAGGACACCACCCACACACACAGGTTGATCCGGATGGTTCTGGAGCGGGTCCTCAGGGTCATCAGGCGGAGCGGGTGGACCACCGCCAGGTACCTAGGGCCGGGGGAGAGAAGACGAAGAGACTGATGGGGAAAGACAGATAAAGAGAAGACAAACATGCTCCTTAACTGCATCGCCCCGGTCCCTGAGTGTTATCAAACAACCCCAATGTCCCCTGAATGTAGAAACATTTGTGAAACAGGAGTGTGGTTGAAGTCTGTATCTGCACTCAACAGACATGGTAAAACACACACACACACAGTCAGGTTGGGTACACCTACAGTAGTGTGAGTGCGTCCTTCAATCAGTTGGAAGCTAGCTGTTGCTTTGAGATAACCGTTGATGGTAATGCACCATGTCTGGTGGCCTTGGATGAAGGCAGGCTTTGATGAAGAGAACCATTGCATCAGACCGCTCTCAAATTAGTGAGTTTACCGATATACAGTCCCCTATGCATTCAATACCATGCCTCAAAGCTAATGCATCCATTAGGCTTGTTGATGCCCAAGGGCAAAACGCACCCACTGTCATGGCCGACACACTGGTCATGAAATGGACAGCCGTGGGACGGAAACCACATCTGCTCCATGTAACTGTCAAAACGACATATGGAGACGGGAATGTAATTTATATCTGTACACCAACAGTCAGATAATATCATTCAGCGATGTCCAAGAGATTCCGACTATATGTTGAGTTAAGTGAATCTGTCTGAAGTGGGTTACTGGAAGAGAGCCTGTGATGGCTCTTGGAGTGGGTCCTGTTCTAAAGCATCTAATGGATCAGTGTCCACCAGATCTCTGCTCACTAGGACAGTCAGAGACTGGCAAACCAGTCAGGAGAACCACTGGTAAACAGGAAGATATGAAACCACACAGAACCAACGGCTATTTGTGTTCACTGGTGTCCAGGCTGTGTCTGAGATGAACATTTGAAACTGAATACAAACTGAGCCGAATATTTCAGTGACCTGTCCAGTTAGCTGTGCAAGAGATTCTGGCCTAAGAAGATCTGAAAACTTGTACCATCAATCGGAATCTTGTCCCTAATGACCAATCAGTGACCAATCATGCACCAACCTGTCCATGCTAACCAATCATACACTGACCTGCCCAAGCCTGCCAATCACGCACCAACCTGTCTATGCTAACCAATCATACACTGACCTGCCCAGGCTAACCAATCACACACCAACCTGTCCAGGCTGACGGCAGTCATGACAGCTGCGCAGGCCACCTGGTTACAGTTGTCGATGGAGGTGATGATGGTGCAGAGGGTGCTGCCGAACACCCAGTGCCCCCCGCGCGCCCACTGGTGGATGAGGAAGGGCATGACGGTCACGTGCACCACATCTGCCACCGCCAGGTTACACACATACACGTCAGGAACAGTCTTCTTGGTGGTCCTGAGGGAGCACACACACATATATATTTCTATGGACACACACCAATCCATATAAACACATTCACCAGCCGGTTACAACATAGCCATGCCTCATCACTGATCATGTGTTGCTCAGTGATGGGGTTGTCTGTTGTTGTGTCGTTTGCTTATATGTGATATGTGTTTTTGTTGTTGCCTCCCTGATCTATATTTTGCTCTACATCCTGTATGATCACCAGCACGGCTGGTCTCTGCATCGGTCTCCCCTGGGAACCTCCCATATCCTGCCGTGCCTCCTCCAATCCCAGCATCCGATACTGATCGTCTCCAAACCCTTCGCCTGATATTGATCTCCTCCAATCCCTGTGCCCGATACTGATCTCCTCCAGTCTTGGCTTCTAAAATCAGACCGGGCTAAAGGATGTCCTTCCTTCAGCCAGCAGCTAAAGAATGTACGAAGCAGGAAGGGTCAGATAGCTCACACATGGTGAGCGGCAGAAGACGATAACCACGGAAACCTGGCATCGCTTGGCTCTTAATGCAATCATGTTTTGTTTTGATTGTCCATTGATTCAGAAATGCAGTACATTTACATTTTGTCACTTAGCAGACCCTCTTATCCAGAGCGACTTACAGTAAGTACAGGGACATTCCCCCGGGGCAAGTACAATGAAGTGCCTTGACACACAAACCGGCAACGGCACAAACCGGCAACCTTCTGATTAATAGCCTTATTCCCTAACCGATCAGCCATCAGGTTACTCTGATCCATATGCATATATCTATCGTGACGATCCGCATGGATCTTCCCTCTCCATTGTCAACTGTCCCAGCTCCATAGCCAAGCTCCATCTCTTCACACCTGCTGACCGGCTCCAGCATGAGAACCAGGACCAGCCTGCTGATGCTCAGAGAATCATCCTTAATGTGCCCCCATCCTGTATCACCTGCCTGGGCTCAGCAGCGAAGGTTCACATGTTGAGGGGGGGTGGGGGTGGTGGCGGTGGGGGGAGGCGGAGCGGATCAGGGGGGTCTCCTGTACAAGTCCTTGTCATTTAAGCCACCTGAGCTGTCAGTAGAGGTACTGAAGGGGCCCCACACCCCCGGTGCAGCACAGTGCACAATGACCATGGGACATTGTCTGGTGGAAACACTTCTTTAGAGACAGACCCTCCATTATGGACCTTGTCTTCAAACATGGGGATTAACTACTGTATATGTATAAACATAGAGAGTCAGCAGACTCAAATTAACACATATCTGGGAATAGCAATAAAAGTGGCAAACCTTGGAATTGGGTAAACATGAGACAGCTTTAACATTTTGTAGTTTGCTTCAGTTGACAAAAATATCTGTTTATATAAGATTATCTTTAGTTTCTGCAGCCTAATTTAACAACGAATGACTGCTAGAGTATATTCAGCACTTTAACAGAAATTAGAATTTCAAGCTAAATACTTATATTTCCAGCTTCAGTAAATGCAATTTCGCAACTTCCACGTTGTCATGGTTAATAAAATTGGTTTCTGGCAGGCACCTTTCTGCCTGCTAAAATTATATATAACATTTTACATTTCTAACATAGTGGGGTTTGATCTGCTTCGGAGATAACGACAATGTTAGCGCCTACCTCAAGATTGTCACCAGCACGAGGATGTTTCCCACGAGTCCCGTGGAACACAAGAAGCCTATTAGAGAAGGTAGTATCGTGGTCTCCGTAACGTGCACAAAGTTCGAATATTCATCCAGGTGGTTCCCGTCATCACTGCCCGACTCGTTGAGAGGATAAGTTGTTTGATTCCAGGTATATGTGTCGATATCATCCATGGTGATATTTGCTCACGATTTGATCTGTTTTTATTACTGCAAATTTACACAATTAGTGGACACGAAGGACGGAGTCGGGTTTCCTTTACTGTTCATCTTAACATGAGGAGAACGCTGTGACGGCGCGGGACTGCGGACTCTCTATGGCACAAGAGCGCATTACGCACGCATATGAATATGCGGATAGCTGTCTGCCTCAAACTTCCCCAAGAAGCAGCTAGATATAAACCTTTTTCTTGACCCTCACACTTTGAAAAGCACCTTCATATAAAAGTCATGAAATCTACACCACGGCGGAAGCTTTGAAGTCAAGCTTGGCGATTCATTAAGCTTGTCAAATCTGAGATGCTGTCCAGCAAGAAGACATGACACAACCATCCATAATTAATGACGGAGATGAAACGTTAGTGGAAACCGTCACATCTGTAAGATATCATGACTCTCTTCAAAGACCCGATGTAAGCATGCAGTAGGCAGTTTAACTTTAAAATGTATTTTCTTCGAACTTGGTATACTAGGCTACAACTAATTTTATATAGATATACAATATTTTGAAGAACCTGTTGGAACTAGCTACATCTTGTTTGTAACACAGCAGCTGGTTCCCAGTGACCAACAAGCATCACCAGAGGTCATAAACAATATACCAGTATTCAAACAGTGAAAAGCGGAGATAACATCCCGTCTGTGTAAACATGGCTTGTCATAAACATCTCCTTGTGTCTGTGGGACGAGATCAATAAGCACCATTATTAGCTTATATTCTGTTCTACACAGACATCTCAATTCAGGTGCATCTCTGACCGTGTTTCCATGTAAACAGGGCCGTACGCAGGCCCCAAAAAATACTGAGGTCATGAGTCAGAACTTCTAGGCGGGTTCGGGGGCATGCTCCCCCGGAATTTTTTTAAATTACATTATTTAAATATGGCCATTTTCTCTTATTGAGTCTTAAGGAGCAAAAACATCATCATTATGACATTTGAATATGGGGCGGTGTGGAGCTTTTGAAATTTTGAGGTAAACATGGGGCATTCTGAGGCTTTTTGAAGGACCTTTATGGGACTCATGAAGTAAGGGCAAGTTACCACAATTTTTTTTTAATTATTATTATATGGCAACGACGGTACGAGCGTTTTGATTGGATAACGGGTAGTCACCCCAGCGTGTTGCCCTCCTCGCCGGTCAATACGGATCCGTATTGCCCTCTGACGTCAGCTTCAAAATGAGCGATATCGACGAGTCAGCTGCTGAGTTTTACTATCCAGATGATGCTGAAAAGCTTTGTCATCGAAAGTGAGGATGAAGACCAGACTCTTTGAATCACTTGTGTCGTTATTTTGTGATGAAATTAAAGCCATTTTAGCAGAACCATGTTGTCCGCTTTCTATCAAAAGTAATGAGTTGCTTGGCAACACATGAAACACACCGTGAGAAGACTTAAGAGCTAGCTACAATTAGCCTAAAGGTACCATTTATTTTCGTTTACAAAATGAAAAGAATCTAAAATTGCCATATAATAAACTACTTACTAACCTCGACCGTTCGGTCATGCCGGGAAATATCAAACTGAGGCTGGAACGTATCGACCGAGCGATAGCGAGTCAGTTTGATATTTCCCAATTGCCACTGAATTTCATTTTCAATCAATCACATCAATGACATATCATATCAATCGCAAAATGAATGTTGATTCAACCGGTGGAAATTGATTGACAACCGGTACTGACGGAGTTAACCAAACTTTGATTTGATGTTTCCTTATCTGAGTAGTACGCTGCTGCAATACAATATTTCCACATGAAAATGAATCTTTCTTCTCACAGCCATCTGCCACTTAAACTTCTCTTAACCTACATGTTTAGTTTGCTGCGCTCCTCTTCCAGTGACTGTAACTAACATAGGCTATTCACTAACAGTAGCGGTATGTCTATGGCGGTAACATCAGCGTCCGACTTGTGTTTGGTGGTTACCATAACGACAGTACGTTTTGTTGATGACGCGCAGCACATATGTCCAAACTCTTGAGCTACTCGGCTCTTCAAGTATAAAATCACGTTACGGTTTGTGGGATACCAAGATCATCGTCCTGCAGTCAGTTTCACGTGTACTTTATTTTGAGTTTATATACCACGATTTAAGCAAAAAAAAAAAACAGAAATACGAAAAAAAATACCGAGGACACGACCTCGGTGTCCTCAATGGTAGTTACGGCCCTGCATGTAAACATCACAGTGTTATGCTACAAACTGTTGACTGCTAAATGGCAGTGGGGATTAAGGTGCCCAGAAGAATGACCATGGAAAGGAGGACACTTGGGTCCAAAAAGGAGGAAAATTCCCAAAAGTTGTTGACCGGGGGGATGGGGGCCATTAGTATGAAATTAAGACAATAACATTAGTCATTTTAGTAAGTCAAGTCTAAACTGCAGTCTAAACTCCTGTAAGAGTGGTGATGTTTCACAGTTTGAAATAATTGGGTCAGCTCAGCAGCAGTTGTTTTATCATCTGCTGGTGCTGTGTTAAGAGCAAAAAAATATGTTTAGGAAGAGTGCCTGGCAGAACTAGCATTATCCTTGTGCCGTTCTGTAGCGGCATGCCACTCTAAAGCCCTTTTCCCCCTACTAGTCACGTCTATATCAATGTGACAGAGCTTACAAAAAGCATGATATTGATCTGTGCTGCTCTTAGTGGCAAAGTGGAGTTCTGAACTCCAAGTAGGTTTGAAGGAGGTCTTTTTAGCATCTGAAAGCCTACGCCAGTGGTAAATTGCGACGGTGGGCAGGAAGGGGTCAAAAAGGGCGAAAAGGAGGACATGCAACAGCGGTCTGGACAAAGAGCTGGAAAACCGGACTGTCCGGACAAAATCCAGACGTCTGGTCACCCTAGTTGGGATTGTGAAAGAAGTTTTGGGCCTATATGTACAATGAATGTGTTTCAGGAAGAAGCTTGATACAATGTATGTTAATTAAACTCCATTTGGTAGAGATACCACCTGTAGTTTTATAAAACCTAACTAGGAGACATGAAGTCTAAGAGACATGAAGTCTGGGTGACCTGATAGGGTTCTTGTCACCTGGGGGGGAAGAGACAGTTGGTCTGAAGAAAATGTGGATTCAACTGTATTGTTCTAAGGATTTAACCAATGACAGAAGAGAATTGGTATAGCTTCAGGTCTGTAGGATGGACCAATGGCTTTTGAGAACTGTTGTATCTATAAAATGGTCTGTTGAAGAATGTTCTGGGGGTTCAGGGCCATCAGCTGGGTAGTGCTGGTGGGCTGGATTCTCCCGGTTCCATTCTAGAATGCTAGATGGAGCTGTATGGAATTGTCTTTGTGTTATTGTCTTATGTTTGTGTGCTGATGATGTTATGTTGGTAACGTTATTATGTTTAAACCTACGTCAAATAAACATTAACTCTATACTTCACCCAACTTCAGCTTGAACAATTGATTGTCTGCAAAAACTACCACGACAGGATTCAATCGCTCCCCCTCAGTTGTGGGAATATCTCCCGATGCGTGACTCAAGATGATTTAAGTACAGAATACTTCTCTTCCCTCAGGTCAGGTGGACCCTAAGCACCCCCACATGCCTCATCTGTCATCGTATCTTAACGAATAAAGATGAATTATGAATGACCATGATGAAGTATAGCAACCATGTATGTGATGGGCATACATGTTGAAGGAAATCCAGGAAACATGGCAAGCGGAATCAGGAGGGTGGAGGGAGGGATGGAAGGGGAGTTCTAGGGTGCAGAGGGGCCAACTCTTCCTGAGTTCCCCACAGAGAG
Source organism: Hypomesus transpacificus (assembly GCF_021917145.1). Lineage (NCBI taxonomy): Eukaryota > Metazoa > Chordata > Actinopteri > Osmeriformes > Osmeridae > Hypomesus > Hypomesus transpacificus. The sequence goes on along the minus strand of NC_061061.1, from coordinate 2,666,032 downwards.
CCAGGAGCCTGCCAGGGCCGATAAAGAGATGCAAACAGGTGGTTGACTGGAGTCCTTCAAAAGGCTGGAGTAAAGGAGGGGAGGGAGGCGATGGGACAGAAGGATGGATCTTCATGACAAACAGATGAAGGGGAACAGAGAGACTCACATCACACGGACCAACGCTATCACAAATGAACCAGATAAGCAATGCCTCAGATCTCAGCAGTGTTCCGGACCCAGTCTTGGGCAGAGTGTGGGTAGTGATACACTATGTGTGTTTTTAAGGTCATGCCTTTAATGTCAAAACAGTGTTCTGTTTACTGATGCAGCCCTGTAGAGAGGCATAGCCAGGGAGCAAAGTGTGGCTTTTATTGATTTAAACACAGTCGTGGTGTGTTAATCTACATCTCAATCCATATATCTGACAAAACAGACTACTTGTCAATGATCTGGTACATAGCTTCATCCCCCAGGTACAGACGTGTATCCGTCTGTAGCTAATGCCAACCCCGTTAAGCTCGAGTGGGGAGGGGCTGCGTCATGTGACATCAAACACCGCCACTCTAACCACAATCCCAGCATGCCATGCCCTCCCACTGGCCCTTCCTGGTTGGTTGGTTCTGTCAAAACACTGTCTGTTGTCTTTGAAGATTACATTCCTGGCCAGGTCTGACCTGAGAAATCACTGGGCAGGCTATATGGGCACGCGCAATAGCACAGGAAGACCCATGGTGAAACAAATGCACTAACTTCAGACATGACTTTACTTCACTTGACAGCCTTTATTTTGACCATGTTGGTACTCTTGGTGCGTAGCTAGAACATTCATAAAGATTTTTTACAACAACATTGTCTTCCCGTATTTGAACTTTAGAAGCCGTCTTTTAGCATATGTCTGTGTCGGTGTTTGTCACTGTGTCACCGTCTGTCTGTGTCACCGTTGATAAAGAGTCCCTGTGCACCCTGTGCCCGTCCTTCTTTCATCGGTTCCCTCCCTTCTCTGCCCTCCACATCACAGTTTGCAGGCCTGGACGGTCATGGAGTCTTCGGGCCAGCGGTAGGCGTCCACGGCAAACTCGTCATAGTCCGTGCTGTAGACCAGCGAGCGCACGAACGCCAACTTGTCCTGGGGCTCGGGATGCAGGGACGCCATGTTGTGCTCATAGGCATACTCCACAATCTATCAGGCACACACACGCACGCACACACACACACGGTTTAATCACATCATCACAAGATGCATGTGCAACAAATCCTTTTTGATGCTTAGTTCCAGTTAAATGAGACGTGAAGAAATGGACTGCACCTTGACAGCCAGCTTCAGGGAAACGTCTCTGATGGTGTTGAGAGGAGGGTACAGTCTCCCTTCTGCCAGGTCCTGCTCTGTGACAAGCTCTGCGATAGTCTGTTACACACGCGCAAAGGCTTCAGTTGGTTTTCACAAAGCAAATAAATTAAACATTTCCTCTGCCAAATCGCATAATCAAACATACCCCATTCTCATGCTCTAAGATTATGTGCGTTTGCGCGCGCGTGTGCATGTATAAGAGCGCTTGAGTTGCACACTGTATCTCCTACACTTTTAATAACCAGCATCACATGATCAGTGGTATGTTCTACTGCTCAACAGCCAGCTTCTCCGACAGATCCAGCAGACCTCCAGCCCTCTTGAACAGATCTAATCCGTATAGGTATGGGAGGCTATAAATGGACTTGCAGAAAGGTACTCTGGCCTAGAAGCCACAGCATCGATAACCAGCTGGGATAAGCTGTGTCAATAAAGGCCCTCTGTCTCGCTTAGATACGTGTGTTTGTTTGCTGGTGTGGGTTTGCGTGTGTGCACACAACCATGGACAGTGTGTGGACCGGCTCATGTGTCATCTATAGAGACAGCTCTGGTCGAGATGGGTGGGTTTTGTACACTTCTGCGTGACCTGTTTTCCTTCACACACACACACACACACACACACACACACACACACACACACACACACACGCACGCACGCAGCTAACACATGATCACTGGGATTAAAGGTTTATTACACAGTCCTGAACTAAGAGGGTTGGGGGGAGGGGAGTAAAGGCATTCAAGAAGGGAAGAGGGAGGGAAGGAGGAATGCTCAAGGGAACATTTTGATAAAGGATGAATAGGGAAATGAGAAAATAAGGAGGTGAATCTAGATGGAGGGGATTGGGAAAGGGATTGGGGTAGAAGGATGGAGGAATTGGGGAAGGTATTGGGGTGGAAGGTTGGAGAGATTGAAACAACGTATCGAGGTAAAATGATGAAGGGATTGAGAAAGCTACAAGGGTAGAAGGAATGAGAAAAGATATTGGGGTCGATGGATGGAGGGATTGAGTCAGCATAGGAGAGGAAGTGATGATGGGACAAAGATGGAATGGAGGTGAATAGATTAATAATGTGTGTATTTCTGTGTGTGTGCATGTGTGTGTGCGTGTGTGTGTGAGAGAGAGAGATTTACCTCTGCAGTGGTGAGGAAGACCTCGTCTGTTATGGTTCTTATGGCGCAGGCTGTGACCCCCAGACCGACTCCAGGGAACACGTAGGAGTTGTTGCCCTGGCCGGGGTAGAACTTCCTGCCATCAGGCAAGGTCACGGGGTCAAACGGACTCCCGCTGGCAAAAATGCCCCGCCCCTGAAACAACGATCACACAACGTCAGCACGGCGTGGCTAGGATACAGTCATGGTGTAGCCTAGCCAGCTAAGCTAACAGAAAGCCTCAATAACGGCATGGCATAGCCCGCTAAGCTAACACAATATCTCTGTGGTGGGGTAGCCTGGGTCAACTAAGGGAACACAGTACCTCTGTGAGAGTGTAGCACTGTTCGGCGGTGCACTCTGCCTTGCTGGTGGGATTGCTGAGAGCGAAGATGATTGGGCGTTGGTTAAAGGAGGCCATGTCCTTGATGATCTGCTCTGTGAAGGCTCCAGCGATGGCCGCCACACCTGAGAGACCAACACACTGGTCAGCCTCCACCTCCCCCACAGCCGTGTGACCTTTCTGAGGTGCGATACGTATTTGTGTACATCCTGTAAACGTCTAGACTAGCTGCTCCTAATAAGTTGGAACCCCGAGAGACCTATGATGGCTGTAGGCTTGAGTTCCTTCACCACGTCTTCCAATCTCCTCATCTCTTTGTGCTCGTGGGCAAACTTCTCCTTCTCATGGGTCAGGTGGTCCCTGCCCTGGAAAGAGACAGAGGGAGAGAATAAGGGAGAGCAAGAATTACAATACAGGCACAGGGCTCTCACTTTCATAGTTGGTTTACAGGTACTGAGCATGGTGACGTGTAATCTCCCTCTGCCGGCAGCCAAGAGTGGGTGTGTTTTGAAGGGATTATCGATTAAAATCTCAGCCTGAAATACTGCGGTTAGTACATTTGTTGAACATATTTTAAAATGTGATCTAATCCAAGCTACAACCGCTACCGACTCAATTATACATTGAGTCAGAATTATACATATGTCGTACGTATTGTACGGTCAATAGGTGCAAGGCCGTCATTGAAGCTCTGAAAGTCTAAGGAGAACTAGACTCACTAGCAAAGGCCCATGGGTCTGACGGGGTCGCAGGGCGTTACCTTGACGATGAGGCCCTTAGAATCAACCATCCAGATCTTCTTCAGACACTTCTCCATCGGAAGCCCCTCCTTCTCCATCGACATGGCGATGAGGTCAGCTATCCCCATTGCAGCCTGGGTAAAAAAGAGAGGAAGGAGAGACATGTAGAGAGGTTATGCCTTCGGTTATGGGGGCCGGTTTGTGTGCTTTGTGCATCCAAAACAAGCTACACAAAATAGTGGGTGGAAGTCAGCAGCACGCACCTCCCCCGCCCCCTGGAACACAATGGTATGGTCTGACATCTTGCTCTTGGTGATGCGGAGGGCAGCGAGGAGACCGGCCACCGCCACGGCAGCCGTACCTGGAGGGGGTAGGGGCAGAGGAGAACCACAGGGTTGGACGAGGGATGAAGTGATGGGTGCGAAAGAGGGGCGTGTGGGATACGAAAGCGATGAGATACCCTGGATGTCGTCGTTGAAGGTGCAGTACTTGTTGCGATACTTGGTCAGCAGGCGGAAGGCGTTGGTGTTAGCAAAGTCCTCAAACTGGATGAGGCAGTCCATCCCATACCTAAGGACAGAGCAGGTCGTAGGTATGGTAACTAGATATGGTAGCTATACAGTATGACATGTCCGATGGCCAGACACAGAGAAGCTCGATGCACCAACCCACCACAGCAAATTCCTTGTTTGTGTAACTCAGTTGGCAATAAAGCTGATTCTCAAAGCCCAGCTGTAGCAGCGCTAGGGGTGTGTGTGTGTGTGTCACTGTGTCCCCTAGAGGGCAGTGTTTCACTGTGATCAGGAGCACAGTTCTTGATGTGGAGAGAGTGGATGAGAGGAATGAGATGCGGAGGAAAAGGTTATTTTTCCTCACTCCCATTCCTTTGCCCTTTTTTCCTTTCCTCCTCCCTCTCTCCCTCTCCCTCTCCCTGTCCCTCTCTCTCTCTCTGTCTTCCTCCCTCTCTCTCTCTCTCTCTCTCTCCCTCTCCCTCCTTCTCCTCATCTGTGTAGAGCCCCACCTAGCATGGCATATGGAAAAGATTGCTCTCGAGTATTTTAACAGCTTATTGTACAAATCACTAAAGCTGTTTCCCAGTTGGACGGCGGCTGCAAAACTGCTTTCGTCGCCGGGGGAAGATGAAAAGAGAGGGAGGAAAGGACGGATGTACGAATATTGGGTCAACAGACACTCAGTTAATTTGTCCGTGTCTGTGCTGAGAGACCGACATCTAAACTGCATCTCCTCACCCCCTGCATCCTAACACTCTTCCCCCCCCCCCATCTTTCCCCCCTCCACTGTACACTCAGTGACTGAAAATCTCGACATCCAACACTGAAGAACGGGTGTCAGGTTGTGAAGAGGCGACAGGAGACCAAGAGAGAGGAGGAGGAGAGGAGACCAAGAGAGAGGAGGAGGAGAGGAGACCAAGAGAGGAGAGGAGGAGAGGAGACCAAGAGGGGAGGAGGAGGAGAGGAGACCAAGAGAGAGGAGGAGGAGAGGAGCCCAAGAGAGAGGAGGAGGAGAGGAGACCAAGAGAGAGGAGGAGGAGAGGAGACCAAGAGAGGAGAGGAGGAGAGGAGACCAAGATGGGAGGAGGAGGAGAGGAGACCAAGAGAGAGGAGGAGGAGAAGAGCCCAAGAGAGAGGAGGAGGAGAGGAGACCAAGAGAGGAGAGGAGACCAAGAGAGGAGAGGAGGCCTTCCTTCCTCCGTGGCAGACTGTTAAACCCATCTGCGGGACGTTGCCGGTCTAACACACTGCTCCTTTGTTCCTCTCAGCCACCATTGTGCTGCTGCAGGCACCAGGAGACACCATCTCACCGGAGGTCACCTGCCTCTGGAAGTCTCTCCGTGCTCTTCTCTCTCCCAGGAGGAGAACCTTCTCCACTATCCTACACTATTGCTCCTCTAAGTGACGTCCCGCTGTCCGCTTCTGTAGCGGTTGGTCACTGACATCAGAAATGTTCCGTACCCAGCATGCACCACACTCCGCCAGCGGCCTCTGCCCAGGAGGTCACGCACGAGGGCGTCCTCTCCAAACACAGCTGGCTTAGAGCAGGAGAACGTGCACACACACACACACGTACTGTACAGTTCACACACACGCGCCTAAAGTCAGTCACCGCTCCGTGGTTGTTTGCATATCCTTCTGTGTCTTCTCCCCCACGCAGTTCCTAATCACGACCCTCCCCCCCCTCCCCCTCCCCCCAACATCTGCACCGGCCCACCCTGCATTAATAATAAAATTAAAAAAACGGAAACACAGTCTGCATTCTGTCTGCACATTCCCCCTGCACACTAGCGGAAGGACGATCGTGTCCTCTGGGTTTGAGCAGAAGGCATTCTGGGAGATGTTAACTTGACCTGACTAGTTAAGAGTTAAGAGTTAGGCCCAGATCTGTGCCTGAGTCTGTGTGGAGGAAAAACGCTTGCTCAGTTCCCTTCGAAAAGAGATGATTAAAAGATCTAGGACTGTAATCATGGATTCATTCTCCAACCCCATAATCATCCTTTTTCCACTGCTCCGTCTGTTTCGGAGAAAAACCCTGTCGTTCCTGTAGCTCCAGGAGTTGTTACTCTGGTATTAGGAAGCCACACTGGAGCCTTGCTTCCGAGCTCTTCTCAGTGACCAACATCAGAATTGTGTGTGTGTTTAGGGACAGCAGTTCCTACCGGTCCGTGACAGCCTTCATGAACTCATCCAGCAGCTCATCGTAGGCTGCACCCCTCACCCTCTTCTGCCTCAGGCCGATATACAGAGGGTCCTTGAGCAGTTCCTGAGAGAGAGAGACAGAGAGAGAGACAGAGAGAGACAGAGAGAGAAAGAGACAGAGAGAGAGAGAGAGAGAGATGGATGGGTGGGGGAGTTGGACTAAAATAACACTCGAAAGTTCGAAGAGTGTTTGTGTGTACACAGTAGGTACTACCTTTTTATGTTGTTGTTCTAGGATCCCCCCCCCCCGTCAACACTCTGCCCCTCATCTCAAGCTGTGGTTACTTACGGCTTTAATAATGCCCGTCTCAACTTCTACCAGAACTCCCACTGCTGTGACACAACCTTAGACGCAGACTGCACACCAAACATTCCTCCCTCCTACCACCCCCCCCCCCACACACACACACACAGGCCCGGCACTCTAATGGGAGGCAGGTGTGACCAGGGGGCCCAGAGCAGATGATCCCGTCTGCTCTGATGGAAGCTGCAGATATGTCACTGTCAACCCTGTAACCCTAAACCCTCCGACCACTCCTTACATGTTAGAGACCTGCAGTAACAGTCCCTGTAAACCTGAGCTCATCCAGAGGAGCCTTTTGAGTCGATCTCCAACCACGCAGACACCTAGCAGACTCCTGCTGGTCAACTAGGGTTTCAAATGCCACTGGCTGGACCTGATCAGGTGATACTCAGAGGCAGAGAGAGGGAGATCGAAAGAGAGGGAAGGAGAGAGTATAAGGGTGGGAGAGGTGGCTCCTGGTTGGCCGACCTTTTAGATGGCGCCCTCCTCCACCTCTCTCCACCTATCATCTTACAGGTCCAGACTAACGTCTGCCTGGAGACAGTTCTGCCTAAGTGGCTCTGTAGTGTGTGAGTAGGTAGTCTGGGACGGCCCTGTGTTCTGTCAGCAGTTGGCCTGTGGTGCATGCTGCTGTGCTGCCCTGACCCTCCTCTCTCAGTCAGGTGCCCAGCACATGAAGAAAAGCTGACGGTGACCTTTGACCCCTGCGCCCCCGACGATGGGGAGATGAGAGGGACGTGGAGGAGAGGGCAGAACAGGGATCATGAGCACTCACTCGTCACTGGCCGAGTGTGCGTGTGTGCGTGTGTGTGGGGGGGTAATCCATCATCTGAACACTTTGATGGGGTCTCTTCACTCTCTCAGTCACACACTCGATCTCAAAGCTCAGACCGTCTGCGTCTTCTCAGGGCCCTGTCCTCTCCTATCCGTGTGCACAGAGACCTTTATGAGAGAACTCCCCTACTTTGGCCATAGAGAGCCCATCCAACAGTCAGACAAACGGCACATTGTCTAAGGTGACATCATCGGCTTTTAGTCCTGCATGTGTGTGTGCCTGTGTGTGTGTGTGTCACTAAGGTAACTCTAGGTGAGATCAAGACACACGAAAAAGAGATAACATCCAGAGGTCTGCCAGGACGGTCTCTGTCAACACGGAGTGTGTGTGCGTGTGTGTGAGTTGGGAGATTCATAGTGAGATGTGCAGGTACAACAGCTCTGTGGGATTAATTCAGGTTTCCTAATCCACAACCATAATCCAGAGGAGATTATTACAGATCACTACTACTGCTCATCTGACCCTTCAATTTCACAAGAGACAAACCCTTCTAAGCAAGGAAATAAATGACAGTGGGTATAAGGGGGAGGGGTGAACTTGGAGGGGCTTGCGGGAAGTGAGGGTTGGAGCAGAAAGAGGAGGAGATCTCCATGGTGCCGACCCCAGAGTCAGTTTGACCCAGAGTACAGTCTCCAGGCTGGTCCCAAGGACACAAATAATCCCATAACCCTCATTTCAGCTATTACTTACTGCTGGCTAGAAACCCCAATCCTCCCTCTGTCTCCACTAACTCTAACACCCTGCCTTTCTCCCTCCCCAACACACACACACACATATCCCTCCTCCAGCCTTGATTCATCCGGTTACATCTTATTGGTTCTGTCAACTCTTCAGAATAACCCACATATGGAAAACTCTGCTGCAGCCAAGCCTTTAGTCTGCATAATCAAACCCTGCCACTGTGTTTGTGTGACGACTGGAGGCATTCTGGAGGTGATGACTGATTTGTACTTGTCCGAAGACGATGTCGGGGGAGTTAAGGGGATTTCTAAGGTGGATGTGCTTCACTTGTTGTAAACACTTGTCATTCCTGAGTGTTTGTGTTTGTGTGTGTGTAATCTCTTCTCTCCGAGCTCCCGCTGCTCCACATCTGCTATTCGTTTACAGGTTTGGAAAACAACAGAGCTGCACCTCCCCAGACAGGGAGAGAGAAACTCAACACACCTCTGAGTCTGCCAAGGCTCAGGTCCGGCACCACAACAGCACAGTACAATCATAATGACTCCCCAGGTCAATAGGTAAGAAAGAGCTTGGTTACACACACACACACACACACACAAACAGGGCCATTTCCCCTCTTGGCAGAAGGTAGAGAGTGTAGGCTGAGGACACAGACTTGGAGCAGCAGATCTAACTGTGCCAGAGGCAGCTTGTTAAAACTGGGTTCAAATGTTCTAGTGCCAGTTAACGACCAGGACCAGGACACCCTGAAGCAGTCTTCATCCTCTCTGGACCTGGGGCCTCTCTACACCATCCGTCTGTGGATCACTAGTCAGAGCCTGGACCTGGGGCCTCTCTACACCATCCGTCTGTGGCTCACTAGGCAGAACCTGGACCTGGGGCCTCTCTACACCATCCGTCTGTGGCTCATTAGGCAGAACCTGGACTCTAACTGGTAACCAGGACCAGAAGCACACTGAGAGTTTAGACAGTCGTGGCCATACGTCCTGGCAATGACAAATGTTGTGTTTTGCAAAAAAGTTTGCTGGTTCAGTATTTGAGGAAAATGTTTTCACACGTTTCTATAGAATACTGGAGTACAATAAGGCACATTTCATATTTTAGAAAACTTTTTGGGGGCAAAGATTTTCAATATATGCAAATTGTCCCCTCTTTTACAGCAGTCAATCTGCTCTTAAAATCCAATCAGAATGATAAAGTGATTTCACCTGGCCAGAACTAGTTCACACTTTCCCCTGTGCTATACTTTAGGCCACGGCTGTACAAGCATACATCGTCGATGACACCGTGTAGATGTGTACACACACTAAACGTCTACATATAGAAGACCCAGAGTGTATGCATATACAGATGTGTGCAAAGCCAGACTATTCTTAGGCTGTGTCTGTTTAAGACTGTGAACACACACACACACACACACACACACACATACACGTGACAGCCTGCCATATTCTGGCCTCTGGGCTAAGCTCCTCTGGGGAGGGCTATAGCACTGGGGGGCCACAGGGAGAACCATCCAGAGTGACCAGACACCAAGGAAGCAACGCTGGCTGGCAGTGCCCGCCGGCTGGCAGCTGGCGAGGTGCTTTCCCAGCTGGCAGGGCTGAGGCAGCTGACCTCACCAGACCATAACGCCTCATCCTGGAGGTAGAGTGTGAGAGAACCTTTGGGAGTGTGGCTCAGTGTTGTGTGTGTGTGTGTGTGTGTGTGTGTGTGTGTGGGGGGGGGGGGGGGGGGGGGGGGGGAGGTATGGGCTGGCAGGGTGGGTGGGAAAGTTGGCAGGTTTCAAACCCGGTGATGAAGTCGGTTCCAGCTGGCATTTCCCAGCTCTCATATCACCTGTGTGTGTGTTAGTGTGTGAGTCTCTGTGTGTGTGTGTTACCTGGTTGTCTGTGCCCACGTCCAGCATGACGGGCAGACACTGCTGGGGTGGCATGCCTCCGCAGGCGGTGTAGAGGGCCAGCTTGCCCACAGGGATGCCCATGCCATAGCAGCCCAGGTCCCCCAGACCCAGGATACGCTCCCCGTCCGTCACACACACCGCCTGGAACACACACACGCGTCAGGTTAATCAACAAAACAAACGCATTGTGAGCTGTGGAGCTAGAGGTTGCGTAACAGCCTGGCCACTGGGGGCCTATCCTGATTGGCCAACACAGTCCACTCTCCCACGGCCCTTTTAACGAGCGTGTACCACAACACTCTGTCCCCGCCCCAGGGCATGACGTCATTGGCTTAACGAGCCTATTAATACTCCTCTGTTGTCACTGGGGAACTTTTGTATTATGGGATATATGACATAAAATGTGCCAAAGCACATTAAGCTCATCTGTGTGTGTGTGTGTTGGCTCTGCTCTGGAACAAGACAAGGGGAGAGCAGAGGGGAAGGGGGAGAGACGGTGCCATCTGGTGGAGGGAGTACATACCCGTATGTCTAGCTCGGGCCAGCTCTGCAGCATGGTGGAGATGTGATGGCGGTCATGGATGGTAATGAAGAGACCCCTGGAGCAGACAGAGAGAGAGAGAGACAGAGAGGTGGTCAGATGGACAGACAGGCAAACAGAGAGAGACAGTTGATGAGAGGTTGTTAGAGAGAGTCTGATATAGAGATGGTCAGATAGACTGAGAGACTGTTGAGAGAGACAGTCTGACAAACTGGAAGACGGACACACAAAGCTCTGCTCCCTCCCCTCCCTCCCTCCCTCCCTCCCTCCCTCCCTCCCTCCCTCCCTCCCCTCCCCTCCCCTCCCCTCTCCCTCCCTCCAGGAGTGAACCCTCAATGGATGGTCAGTCTCCAGGCCTTTCAGGCCCATGGTGTGGGGGGTCCTGGGGAAGGAGAGGAAAGGGGTCCTTGGGGAGGAGAAGGATGGCGGAGAACAGAGGAGAGCGGAGATGAGGGGAGGTGCGGGGGGGGGGGGGGGGGGGAGGTCAACCCATCTGGTCCTGAAGGGGAGAGCTCAGCTCCACGTGTGTGTCAGAGAGACAATAAAAACAGGACTATTTGTCTAGTCAGCTTATAAAGTCATGATGAGCAGTGACAGGTCGGACCCTCCTCCACTCCTCCCTGCACACACGCACTCTCCATTCGGCAGGGATGACAGAGCGGAACACAGACGGCCGCGTAAAAGTGTCGTATAAAACGATCCTCTCTGATAGCTGTGCGGTCCAAGAAGTCTCCGGTGTCGGATGAGCACGTTCCAACTCGCATGTGGTGCCAACAGGACCAAGACTCACCAGCTCAGGTTCCTCAGCACCGCCTGACCCTTGGAGCCCCGCTAAGCAGGAAGCAGAACAACGTTTACCTTAGGAGAAACCCCATGGATAAGCCACGGTCGTTTCCACAGCATGGCAATGAGTGTGTGTGAGCGCGTGTGTCCGCTGATTAAAGAGTAGCGAGGTCCACATGTCTCCAGTAAAGAGACACCACATGGTGGCCCCCTCAGAGCAGGTCAACACGCCCCGGGGCTCCACAGCCAGCGGAGGCCCTGCTGCGGGCCTGCCGTCACTGGAACATTGACATAGTCTGTGTGGCATTTGCACAGCTGTTTGGATCCATGTATGAGAAATTGGGATGACCTGCAGCATGTGCACGTCGAGAGCCAGGCAGAGGAAGAGCGTCAGGACATAAAGGCATGTCCTATCGTGACGACTGCCGTGAGGGGATTTGACCACTGACCTCAAGTTGAGCAAATCAAGCAGGAGGCGTCCCTCAGAGAGACAAGAGAGACAGAGACAGAGAGAGAGACAGAGAGACAGACAGAGAGAGAGAGAGAGAGAGAGAGAGAGAGACAGAGACAGAGACAGAGAGACAGAGAGAGACAGAGAGAGAGACGGAGAGAAAGAGACAGACAGAGAGAGAGACAGAGAGAGAGAGACAGAAAGAGAAGGGGAGAGGAGGAAGTGGGAAGGGAGGGAGAAATAAAAGGGAGATGGGCTTCTGCCAGGTTTTGATGACTAGACATCTGCACTCCTGGCGCTGACTCACAGCCCACTAGAAGCCCCTTGGAGCAGAGGAAGGCCAGAGGCAGAGCAGCCAAACGCCCCCCAGGGAGGTGGTACGGTCCTGAGGAAGTCGGAGCTGCTCCCTCCCCTGACCTGGAACAGCAGCCTGCCCCAGGGAGAGCTTAGCTTTAGCCAGCTCACTGACCCGCAGCCTTAACAACACACTCTGCCCAGGAGAAACACAGGTCGCTCAGCCAGATCACATCCGGTTGCTGGATGCCACACGACCCCTCAGCGAGGCTCCGGGGCCTGTTACGTAAGCTGCTGACGACAGGGCCGTCACCCTGCCACACCTGGCCTGCAGCCTGGGGAGGTCAAAGGTTTGAAGATACAAGTCAAACCAAACAAGCTTGTGTGGGGAACATTCTGGAATGTCCCCCCGGAGGAAGGAGTGCGAGGTGATTCTACAAGGCAGGAAGCAGGTAGTCAGACACACATATAGGGGGGACATAACGACTCACACACACATTGGGTCCTGCTTCTGGTATTGATTGTAGAGAGGGACATTTGATATTTTCCAAGCCCAGGGAGGGTGTCCCCTCAGTAGGACAGTTTGTCTCCGCATCTGGAGTGGAGGGTTAACAGTTGGAGCCGTCAGTCAACTATGCCGTCATGGCTGCCTCTGCTTGGGTTCGAGACTTTACTTTCTCATTACCTTTGTCGACTCTTTCACAGCTGCAGTCCTGCATGGGTTTACGCAACTGGGGGGGCTTACATAACACACACACACACACTAGTGTGGTAGTAACTCTACACTGAGAAGCTGTCAATAGATAAGAGAGACATCGATACTGTCCAAAGTGATGTAATAGAAGCTTGCTACATGTGCAGAACTGGGTCGCAAGTTCATTCACATCAATGTGTGTGTGTGTGTGTGTTTATACGGTATGATGCCAATGATTCAGTGGAAAAATAATAGAGACTTTGCACTCCAAGATTACTGCCACAAAGAGAGAGATATACAAGACAGACATGCAGGACCCCAGTAAGCTGCATTACACAATGTCGTAAACCCAGACTCCCTCTACCCTTGGTCAACTTTGTGATTAAGCACAGTTGTTGATTTAGTGGAACCCTGTTGAATAAATCATGAATAAATTAGATAGTAGCCTGGTTCCAACATGAACATAGTCATTAAACAGGGGCCTGGTTCCAACATGAACATAAGTGTCCTTCAAATGGGGGCCTGGTTCCAATATGAACAAAGTCATTCAAAGAGTGGCCTAGTTCCAACATGAACTAAAATGCCTCAGAGTGGGCCTTGTACAGCGTCTGTACAGCTAACTGCAGAATCCGAACTTGACATGAACATAAACAAGACGAGACGTCTCTGGCTCTCATCAGACATGTCTAGAATGATCTAAACCCCAGATGAGAATCCTGAAAGAGTCACTGGTCTCCAGGGTACTGAATGTGTCATTCCATGAAGTTTCAGGGTGTTTACGGGGGCCTTCTCCACAGAAGACAACGATCGAGATGCAAGGAAAGAAACGGAAGAACAGAGAAACAGGAAGAAAGTAATCGAGTTTGTGACAGGGCAGATGTGACATGACGGATCCAAACCCAGCATTCAGGCCCCCCCCAGACCTTCTGACCCGGTCCAGGCTGGGACCAGACCCTCTGGAAGAGTTCCATCTACCAGCCACGGGGGCCGGAGGGGGGGGGGGGGGGGGGCTGGCTGTGGTTTCTGGACGGCTTCAGGTTTGTGTTGAATCTCAATCGGCCGTTTGCTTCGACCAATAGAGTGGAAAGAGAGCAGCGCGGGGTCGAGCAGGGCTAAAGGCACACGCTGACCAGCCTGAAAGACTTACAGTCTGCCTGACAGCCTGCATGCCTGCCTGAGAAGTCACGATAATCAGACAGAGAGACGGACGGACGAGAGAGACAGGGAGAGAGAGAGAGGGAGAGAGAGTCGGAGAGCGAGAGAGAGAGAGTCATGTGTACTGCTGGATGTGGTATCTGACCGCACGCTGCAGAAAAAAGGACTGACGGGACAATATTTGTGCCATGAGGTCGCCGGTTTCAGCTCTCTGCCTCTTCCCTCTCGGAGTGGTATTTCATGAGCTAAGAGTGAGAGAGAGAGAGGGACCAGGAGGTTCAACCATCTGGAGAAGTCAGCTCCGCGCGGTCCTCTCAGCGCTAAGCAGGCAGAGCCGATGCTAAGTCAGACCTGCCAGACCAGCACGGCTGTGCAGTGGATCAACTGGGCTGGAGGAGGGAGGAGAAAGGGGCAGAGAGAGGGAGGGAGGGAGAGGCTGGCAGAGCCGGAGCAAGGCAGGACACTGGCACTGCCCAGCCAAGGCACTGCCAGACCGGCTGTGACGCACGTATGCCCGTTTAAAAATAAGTTATAACAACGGAACAGAGCGACATCAAAAGAGTCGAAATCTGCAACACGGCCCCAAGGGAAGGAGAAGGGGATGGAGACAGAGAGGAGCTGGATGAACGCGGGCCCCTGTCTCTCTGAGTCTGCAGAGGCAGTGCACCCCACTACTGTATATACACCCCCGCCACACACACACACACACACCCACATACTGTAGTCCCAGCGTCAGACAGGATTCCATTGCATGAGAAGGATTCCCAGTGGCCCTTCCCATAAAACCTACCAAGAGAGACGATTCCAATTCAAGAGCTTCGGAAAATCACAACCCATAACCCCAGACCCCTGGGAAGGGAAGAGGCGAGGAGAAGTGAGCAAAGGAGCGGAGGAGAGCTGAGAGGAGAGAGAGGAGGTGGAGGTGAGTTGGCACGGAGACCGCACGCCTAATTTGACGTGACAATCATCACCTCGGTCGACAAGACCCCCCCCCCCCAAAAAAAAACAAAAAAACGCTTTCCAAGTGTCAAGAGTGATTCATGCATGCAAACAAACATACGGAAAGGCGAGAGGGAGCGCAGGTTCTGTGATCTACAGCCAACTGCCATACCGTAGGAGCCAGTGAGTCAGCCAGACGGCAACAGCCAGCTGGATATCCGGACTGCGAGACAGTTCAGGTTGTCCAGTTTCTCAGACACAAAAGAGGGAGACGAAGACGGGAAGGGATGCGAGAAGGCAGAATAAGGTGGTGATGGAGATTGGCAACGGAGGAAAGCCAGGTCGGAGTGAGAGAGGCCGAGGCAGAGAGAGAGAGAGAGAGAGTAGCAGAGAGAGTATTGGATCACCATCCCTGTGCGAGTAGCTGTGATTTACGAGGGGCGCTGATCTCTCGGACGCCTCTGCAGACAGTTCTGGGATCAGGTTTAGAGCAGAGCCGGGTGGATTCCTGAACGTGTCCACTGAGAGACAGCCGGGACAAAAGATCACCGTTTATTTTTCATACAGAGAACGAGACAGTTTGACTATAAGACAGCCAGAGTGTGCGGTTAGTGACCCCATCTTCTATGAGTCCACACCCAGACACATCTCCTGCACATACCAGGCTGTGCTTCTTCAAGAGACAGACACTAGAGCTCAGCAGGAGAGTCTGTGTTTCAGGCCCAGGCGATCCCTCAGTGCTCCAGTAGGGTCACATGGGGTCAGAGGATCAGGGTCAAAGGTAACGGGGCTCTCTAAAAGGGGTGGGGCCACCGACACCAACATGTCGTCGAAGCTAAATCACGGTCATGAAGCTGTCGGGGCAGCTATGGCAGCCCATTGAAACCCTCCTCCTCCGCCTCTGAGGTGGCGATGGAGCAACGGCATGAAACAGCCATCAAAACTTTAGTATGGGATGCTTCAGCCGTGAAATTACACATCCATGTCCATGACACAGTTAACATCATGGAGTAAGGCAAGCCTGAAATAGTTGGAACTGATGCTGTGCTATACACAGCACTCCTTAACCTACCAACTACTCCTCACTTTACATCTACCAACTCCTCATCTTTACTCCTTGTCTCCTTGTGTTCTTATCTCCTGAAGACATTTAGGGACTCTGGTGGCTCACCAGATAGGAGCATGCAACATACAGGCTAAGGCCTTAGTGTAGGGGCCTGGGTTCAATTGCAGTGCAGGCTATTTCCTGCATATCTCTCCCCCCTCCCCTTCCCCCTTCCCCCCTCCCTCCCCCCCCCCCTCCCCCGCTCACTCCCTCCCTTTCCTGCCACCACTCCACTGTCCCAATCAAATACAAGACATAAAGGCCAAACCTCTTCACGTCTTGTCTTCTCACTCACTCATCCTTCCCTAACCCTTTACTCCATCTCCCCCTCATTATCTACTATATAATCTGATCTCATCATCTCATTTAGCTTTCCCACAGTGTGAGGGATTGTGGGAACTGGGATCCGACTGCCACGCAGAGCATGTTATTACAACTGGCTGAAGAAACAGCGTTTGGCTGCAACACCGTTTCTACAGAGACACACAGGACCTCTCGCTGTTAGTATGAGGAATATGGGGATGCAGCTCACTGAGGTGAGTGTGGTTGATATTGGGTACACGGAGGTACTAGCAAGCTGTGCTGGGCCTGGGCACCGGAGGACTGGGCAACACCTGGTTTCCAGTGGAGGAAGTGATTCTCATGGATATGGAGGCTTTATAGGCTCTCAGTGAGCGAACCCTGGCATCGTTAATATGTTCCTAAGCTAATGAAGCTGTTGTCTAATCAGAGTCCAGACACGCCTCGCCTCTGATTGTTCATGTGGGCTGGCATCACATGATTGGCACACTCAGACGACACGTCAGGAAGCCGTGTCGGAACCAGGAACAACACGCGAGTCCTCTCCCTCTGCGCTCGGCATGCCAGGAGTATGTAGTACAAGGCCTCAATGCCACGTTCGACTACGGCCTAAAAAAGGTCAGCTCTGTTACGAGTATGAACTAGATCGATTTAGAGAGACACACACAGAGACAGCGTGCCGTGAAGCTTGCAAGGGAGTGTTTGTTTTGAGTGTTTTTTTATCCCCCCAATCCACCCTAGGGGGAGCACAGCTGGACGGGTCCAAGCGGCGCGGGGGCCTTGTGCGTTAGCGGGTGACCAGTTCACAGCCACTACCGTTCACAACTGCAACTCGCGTGCGGTCGCGAGTTCAATCCAAACGCAAACACATCCACACCTGGACTTTACAAGGCACACAGGGACAGGGAGGGCAGAGCAGGTCGCTGGTTTAACCTGTCTCTAATGCCTGCATAAGAGCTGGCTGGAGTCCCAGCCAAACACTGCTTATACACACACACACACTCACACATCTGTTCTGGCGTCACGGTACACACACACACACACACACACACACACACACACAGATGTGCATGCATATAAAAAGACGCACTCGCATACCAACATCCACTATGAGAGACATAAAACTTGTTTAAAACTTTTAAATATTATTTTATGTCAATGTACACTGTTCTGGAAATTTAACTGCCTTATGCCCTTCCGCTATTGAAATAACTATACAAAAAAGTCACATCATTAAAACTTAATAAAACTTTGGAAGTACCTGACACTTGCCAACATGGGGAATTCCATAAAGCACCATATTTAACTCAGCAACCAGTTCATAGGTCCCCTTTTCTCTTCCAGAAAGAGAGAGGGATTTACTGAGGGAGTCTGGGAGGCTCAGAGCTGAGAGAGAAGGGGGAGATGGAAAGAGAGAGACGTAGAAAGAGAGAGAATGACAGAAAGAGAGAACAAGAGGTAGAGACAGAGAGAAAGAGAAAAGTCCCACCAGAGAGAATTACCACGAGAGAACGAGAGAGAGAGGTTTAGATACAGGGTGAGAAGGAAATACAGAAAGCAAAAGGGGAGAGAGAGAGAAAGAGAGACAGAGAGAGGGAGGGAGACGGAAAGACAGAGCGGGGAGAGCCAGTGAAAAAGAGGTGTGCTCTGGAGCAGGTCCTGTACAGTCTGGACAGTGCAGAGCCAGCCTGACTGTACTGAGCTCACCGCTGGCCCCGGCAGTCACCACTAATTGAATCCAGAAGCAGGACAGTCCTGCAGCCGTAGCCCCGGACAAAGCTGCGGTCTGGGGCCAGGGCAGTCTGGAGCAGGCCTCTACAGCGAGAGACCCTCCAAGGTCTCCAGACAGACGGTCCAAGATGGGGGCATCATGCTCTGAATGACCATGGCCTAGACAGGGGTCAGCGAGGACAGGAGAACGGCTGTCTGTGTCCCCCCCCCCCCCCCCCCCCCCCCGAACCCCAGCCCTCAGACATGAGCTCCTAATTATTTTACAAGGGCCTAAAAGTCAGGAAGGGAATTAATTCAAAATGTTTTGCCACGTTCATTTTGAGGTCGGTGTAATTCCAAACCATTCCTCTCATTTCTCTTCTTCTTCCTCCTCCCATCCCTGTTTCACACACCCCGTCTGTAGCCACGGTAACTTGACTCAGCTGAGAAATCTGAGCCGGACCTTTCATTCACCATGGGATGATTACGCAATCACCCAGAGAGAGGATGAGGGAGGTAAACAAGGGAGCTGGATGGCAGTCTCATGACATTAGTCGTCTTAGACTCTTGTAACGTGATGGTGGGGAGGGGGGGGGGGACTGGCTTTGTTGCAACAAAGCGCTTGTCACTGTTCTGGGGTGCTGTGTGTGTGTGTGTGGGGGGGAGATTAAAGATCTAGAGGGGCTGGGGAGGGTTGCCGGGCGATTTACTAATACTGAAAATGGACGATCTCCTCTTCTCTCCCTCCCAATGTGTGTGGGCTCTGGTGATTTTCCGATCACCACTATAAACCTCTTTACCCCCTACCACACACACACACTCCCTCTTGGGTGGCTGGGGCAACTTCCTGTCTCATCTGTCATTAGGCCAATAGGAACGTTCACGTTGCACTGATCACAGAAAGAAGTTGCTATAATTAAGCCCGGCTCACCCTGGCTAAGGGGACAGTCTCTGTGCTGCTGTATTATGGGATAGCTCTCAGGCTCGGGAGACCTCCCACATTGCCAAGGCTGCTATGGCTTCCGGAGCAGAGAGAGAGAGAGAGTTACATGACTGGGCTGATCTGATGGACTGTTGAATCTCCTCAGTAAAAGGGCACGCTTCACTGCTTGTAAATAATGCATCTAAAAGAACACCGAGCACCATGCCCAACAGGGCTGGGGCTTAACATTATCAGTCATGCTGATAATAATACGAAGCCACACACACACACACACACACCCTGTCTAAAGACATGGGAAATGTCGGAGTCTGGTTTCCTGATAGTAAACAATGTTAGCAGCCTAAAGGACCCCTGACTCAGATTAAATGAGGGGTTAACGGTGGTCATCAGTGTCTATCAGTTACACTATCAGTTTTGCCAGGTAGCCTGCTTGTCCCAGACACAGCTTCCATACTGCACACCAACACTGTTTCCACTCACAGGGAATCCTGCTTGGTCTTGTCCTATCAGAGATCTTATAAGGAGCTGTGTTTGGTTCAAGCCTATCGGAGAGTAGATAGGAGGTTGTGATTGGGCAACTAATGGGGCGTGACCTGTGACCTCAGCTAAGTACTGAACTGTTTAGTCTAGGGAGAAGTAGGAGGCCAGGCAGGTCACACACACACAAAGCTCCTTACACCTAAGAGCAGTGATTAGTTGACTAATCTCACTCTGTTTAACCTTAGCCTTAGCCCAAGTCCAACCCCAGCCCCAGGTCTAGATCCAGCCCCGGCCCCAGCCCCAAGCCCAGAACCCAAGCCCTAGGTCCAGATCCTGCCCCAAGGTCCAGTAAGGTCAGGGTTCTGGCAGGTTGTCCTGGCCCAGTGTGTGGAGGGGCTAAGGGGAAGTGTAAACGACTCCCCCGGCCCTGGGTCATGGCTCGAGAGATGGCTAGACAGATTTTCCACATAGTTCTGGGGGACTGTGGAGAGGGCTTGTATAACACCACATATGTGTGAGCGCGTGCTCAGCTTTCCCACTCTGTTCAACGGCACGAAGGTGAGCTCCTCACAGTAAACCACTCTGACATTGTGAGGAGATTTAGATATAGGGAATAATCAAAATCAGCCAGGCTTGGAAATAGTTGCACTCTCTCAGAGAAAGATAAAGAGAAAAAGACAAAAAAAGAATTAACGACAGACAGAGACTGACTGACTACCTAGATTATCTAGTCCAGAACTTGGGCAGCGATGCCAAGTCAAACAGGCCTGACAACAGCAGAGGATGTGATAGGCTGACATCAACTCTATAACAGACTCCTAGAGTGAGATATACTTTGTAGCTGGCATGGCCTTCCCTGAATCAGATAAAGCTTATCAGTCTGGGTCTAGGGTTATGCATCGACTGCTTATCCTGGTCCACCTTGAACCGACCCAAGGTCCAACCAGACCCACTTTTTGAAACGTGCCCCACCTTAACGCTGGGTCAATCACTGCAGCAGTGTGTGTATGTGTGTGTGCGCGTGTGCCTCACCTGGGTCTCCTGAAGGCGAGGCCGTACTGCTGGCAGGCCAGACCCACCGTGGGGGTGTAGACGATGGGCATGAACCTCTCTGTGTCGGAGGTGAGCACACGGTAGAACAGCTTCTCATTCCGGTCCTGCAGCCCCATCAGGAACACATACCTGCAGGACAGGGAGGACAGGGTGTCCATACCCAGCGTAACCAGACACACAGTGCCCGCGACCGCGGAGGGCGGAGAAGGGGGTTCATACTTAACATACAGTTCCAAGGAAAGAGAAGGGAGGACAGGCGAGAGAGAGAGAGAGAGAGAGAGAGAGAGAGAGAGAGAGAGAGAGAGAGAGAGAGAGAGAGAGAGAGAGAAGGGAGGACAGGGAATTCAAATCTTTTTTCCACACAAATATCTAGGACAAATCAGGGAGGACAGGGGGTTCATATCAATGTGAAAGTGAGGGAGGACATTGTCGAGAAGACAGTGAAACAGAGAGAAAAAGAGAGGGACAAACAGAGCAAGAGAGAGAGACACTGCGAGTATGCCACGCATTCAAATGTCCATGTGATTGTTGAGTGCTGACAGAGCGACTTCTGCGTTGTGCAGTAATTGCAGGGTGTTGTTTTTATTGCTGGTCCTATTACACATTAGTAACAACATGCCAGGCTAAGCCATGAGAAATCTCCACTCGACAACCCTGCCTGTGAGGAAGGAGAGCAGCATCACAGACCAGCCAGCGAGCTGAACGATGCCTGTCTGTTGGGCTGTCTGTGATGTTGTCTGTCGGTTATGCAGTCAGTGGGGCTATCTGTTGGGGCAGTTTGGGGGGCTGTCTGGGGGGGCTGTCTGGGGGGGCTGTCTGGGGGGGCTGTCTGGGGGGCAGTCTGGGGGGCAGTCTGGGGGGCAGTCTGGGGGGCAGTCTGTTGGGGCTGTCTGTTGGGGCTGTCTGTTGGGGCTGTCTGTTGGGGCTGTCTGTTGGGGCTGTCTGGGGGGCTGTCTGGGGGGCTGTCTGGGGGGCTGTCTGGGGGGCTGTCTGTTGGGGCTGTCTGTTGGGGCTGTCTGTTGGGGCTGTCTGTTGGGGCTGTCTGGGGGCTGTCTGGGGGACTGTCTGGGGGGCTGTCTGTTGGGGCTGTCTGTTGGGGCTGTCTGGGGGGCTGTCTGGGGGGCTGTCTGGGGGGCTGTCTGGGGGGCTGTCTGTTGGGGCTGTCTGGGGGGCTGTCTAGGGGGCTGTCGGTGGGGCTGTCGGTGGGGCTGCTTGTTCTTGTAGTCTTCTGGTTAGAATGTCTGAGAGAACATTCCCAGCACATTCGTCTGAAGGAGGCTCTCTGGGAGGGAGGGCAGTGGTCCTAAATAGCCTGTGATAGCGACGGAAAGGCATGCAGTGTTCAGCGAGAGATTGGGGCCGGGGGCCACTGAGAAAGGGGCAGGGTCTGGATAAGAACACCACAGAAGGCCTGGAAGAGGGAGAGATGAAGGGAGGGAAGAAGAGGGGCGGAGCAGTAAACAACAGAAATGAAGAATGGCGGATCAGGGAGGGAAGGCGGAGAGAACAGGCTGCATGTAAATACAAGAGAGATGAGAAGTGAGGCATGAGGGGGGTGGAGGGATGGATGGGGGGAGGAGAAACTCTGAAGCGGAGCCGATCTGGACCCAGACCAGAACAAAGAGCCAGAAGTCCAGGACTCCGAGGAGCCCTGGGAAAGAGAACAGGAGTCCCGGTGTTGTGACTGGTCCTGGAAACATTGACAGGGTCAGGAACTCGAATCAGCTCTCCATCAACTCCACAGCTTGGGGGTCACGGTGGTGACCTTAGCAGTACAGTGCAGTTATGACGTACAACAGCGTCGGCTGTTTTTAAATGTGCTTTATAAATAAACGGACTTGACATGACAGAGATAATGATGTCAATGTGTTCAGAACAGATTGAGAGGGAGAGAGACAGAGTTCCAGACACTTTGCTCATCATTCCAAACATTGAGTCCGGCGGTTGCAACTTCAGGTCAGCTCTGACCACAGACGTGGGCCGCTGATCAAAAGGAACAAAGTAAAACGTTAGCATGTGGCACGTCTTTTACACAATGAACACGGACATACACACAGGCAGACATACACACCCACTCAATCTGTCCTTACATCAGTCAGGGTAATCAGCTGTTTCCCATAGAGCAGCTTTGGCTGAAAACAGCTGATAAAGTAAGACAAGAACTGTGAGAGAGAAGGCAGGCGGGAGAAAGGGAGAGACGGAGAGAAGGCAGGCGGGAGAAAGGGAGAGACGGAGAGAAGGCAGGCGGGAGAAAGGGAGAGACGGAGAGAAGGCGGTCAAGGGGGAGATGGAGAAAACCGAGATGGAGGGAGGAGCGAGTAGCGAGGCGATTACTAGGGTAAACAGTAGGTTGTGGTGGGAGTGTGAAGCAATCTCTCCTCTCCTCTGAAACCTCCTCTGGAACCTTCCAGATGATGGATAGCTCTGGCTAGTAGCCTGGGGCTGGGCTCTCCCACAAGCACACGGTAATGTGTGTCGGGATTCCCCTCTTCCTGTATGTGTACAGTGTGTGCACGCTTCCGTGTTTACACGCGCGTGTGCGTTTCCCTGACCTGTCGAGGTCGTCCTTCTTCCTGTCGAAGTTGCGGAGCACGCGGAGGAGCTGGACGTCCTGGGACAGGAAGCAGGGGGGCAGCAGGCCGTGGATGCCCAGCTGAAGGCGTTCCTCCAGGGAGAACGCCATGCCCTGTACACACACACACAGAGATAAAGAAACCAGAGTTAAGAACATAAAGCCTTCAACCTCAGACCCTATAGAAAAATATTCCTGTCCTCTGTCCAAACATGCCTGGCTGGTGACAAGACCCTGCTGTCAATCAACCTCTGTTTGTTCTCACAGCCTCGCATAAGGAAGGTACGGCATCCACAGGTTCACCCTATTGGCCGATCCGTGTCCCGAGGGTCCAATGTGTGCTCGACATGTAAAACGTCCCGAGGGAGGTTTGCTCTGCCGTGAACCCTGACCCCGACCGGAAACTCCATAAACACACAGGTGTTGGATGTCATGGTTGTGACGTGGGACACCAAGCCTGTCAGCTTGTGGACTTCACCACCACACTCCCAGAGAGGAAGGGCTGGACAGAGAATGACGTACAGTAACAGGAGAGAAGAAAGCAAGAGAGAGACAGAAAAACAGAGAGGAGGAACTGAGCTAGAAGGAGGAAGACAGAGAAGGATAAACTGAGATAGGAAGAAGAGAGAGAAGGAGGAAGAGAGAGAAGGAGGAACTGAGATAGAAGGGGGAGAGAGAGAGAGGTGTGGTGGCAAGAAAGGATGTTGTACTATATATACATGTCAGACAGCAGAGCCAGGGAGACTTGAGGTGCAGTTGTAGGCCCGCCTCCGCGTCTAACAGTGCGACCACCCCAGCCTGGTCACCACACTTTACAGCTTTCTCTGGGCGACGATCTGCTTATGTTACACGGGGTTTAAAATGTAAAAACATGATGGTCACATGAGTACAGGGCAGTGAAGGACCATACAGCACACACAGCCATAAAATATGGTCATCTTGACGTGCTTCAAACCGTCAGAGTTGACCACAAGCTCTACAGGTTTTTTTATGCATTTTCTTCATGGCAGGGCAATACATTGACGTTCCCAATGGAATTCAGCTCCCAGTTCTTGGGCCTAATGTCAATTAGACTGGCTTATTTACAGAGCTCCAAAACAAAACAGGCACGCTCAATCTCCTTATCTCTATCTGGCTGCCGACCAGAGTCAGAGTTTTTGCCGGATCACTTCCCAGTGGAAAAGGGGGAAGGGACAGGAAGAGAGAGAAAGGGTGGAAGGGAGGGTAGGAAGGGTAGCAAGGTAAGAAGGGAGGAGGATATGAAGGGAGGAGAGGATGTTGCAGGGGATAAGCCAACCTCTGTCCTGGTTCCTAAAGAGCAACAAGTTCACTCCACGCTCTTCAGCGTAGTCCTGATTGATCTTAACTAGGTTTGTTATTCCAGTGTGAAAGGTTAGAGGACAGAAGCTATTTCAGTGAACTCTGTCATTCACCAAGGCCTGTAATTAGCGGAGCTCTCAAATGGACAGTAGCAGCCAAGGTGGAGAGCCAACTCTCGATGACTGCACGGCGAACAAGCCATTGGAGGTCAGCAAGGTTGTTGAGAGACAGTGGTTGGTTGACGTCATGCACGGCAGTCTGTCCTCAGAGAGCTGGGCCTGCACTGGACCATTACACAGCTCTCCTCCAGCTCTCCTCCAGCTCTGCTCTGCCAGCCCTCTCCTCCAGCTCTGCCATGCCAGGCAGATCTCTCCTCCAGGCCTGCCCCGCCCTGCCAACCAGCCCTCTGCCCCAGCTCTGCACTGCACTGCCTGCCAGGCCTATCCTTCATCCCAGCTCTGCTCTTCCAGACAGCCCTCTCTACCAGCCCTGCAAGCCAGCCATTTCCTCCAGCCCGGCCACACACACACACACACACTGACCAGCAACACTGGAGACAAGAGGCCATGAAAGCTAGCTTTAAGAGCCTTAAAATACATGAGGCGGACAAAGTTTAATATGAGGCTATAAAATGAGATCAAGACTGAACACACACACACACACACACTCCCATATATTAACTCTCGCTCGCTCCAACTCTCACACTCCCACACAGTCATAGTGTATGTGTGTGTGTGTGTGTGCAGAAACTCGATCTCAAAAAGGTCCACAGTGGTAGGCTTGTGAACGTGGTGGAGCTGTCCCAGTAGCATTGGGGCGGAGACACCGGGGGTCTGAGTGTCTGTGTCTCATTAAGGATAATGAGCCGTCCTGCTCTGCGGAGCCTCAAAAGGCCCCCAGAAAGCGACGTGAAACAGAGACCATCCGTGGAAGCCTGCCCAAATGCCCCAATTAACGTGTCCGACAAAAGGAGCAAGCATCCTGGCTGGAGGAGAGTTAGACCGCGGCCTGGAGCTGGCCTCCCAACGTGGACAGATGGGGCTGGGGGGGAGGGGGGAGGAGACTGGCTGTCTGGGGGGAGGTGGGGGCAGGGTCCAGGGTGGGGCTGGTACTTGGATGAAGAATTAAATAAAAAGATTTGTTCTACACGGTCTGCAGAATCTGCCCCCTGGGAACTTTGGATCTGGTTTGGCAGATCTGTGACATGTGACTTACTTGGCCTCTCTGAGCCCTGGGCCTCAGTTGAGCTCTTTCAGCCCTGGGTCTCATCCCAGCTTTCCTGACAGTCCTCCGTCATTCAGTCAGACAGCCTTCTGGATGTACACCTCTCGTTTGTTTGCCTGTAGGTTCTGATGTTTGGCTTTTCTCTCTGTCTCTGGAGAGAGGATAGGGCCGGCCCATATAAGGGAGGGCTGGGCAAGCAGAGCCAGAACGCTTCCACATGCTGCCCGCCACATCTGAGGTGCCCATCGCCGTGCCAACACGTGTGGTGCCCGCAGCGCCTTGTTCCAGAAGCAGCGGTAACCAACCAAACCTGTAATCACCTCACTGGGCAGTGCCACCCTCCAGTCCAGTTCTGCTTCGTGCGTACATACACACACACACACACACACACACAACTCTTCATTAGTTGACCAGATGGGGAACCAGTAAAGATGAAAGTCCAGAAGTTTCTATCAGGGATAAAAGGCCTTCTGTGAGTTCCTCAGAACTCAATGGCAGGGTTTGTTAGGTTTACATTTTGGAGGCGAAGTTCAGAAACATGAAAAGTCTGCGTGCTGCCATTGCCTTGTAATCTCATAACCACACACACACCGCCTAGGAGAGAGTAGTTGGACAGGGAGACAGTAGTTGGTAGTAGATACTGTGGGGTGTTGGCTGGTGTGTTCTAGAATATTCATGGCTGGAGTGTTCAGGTTCAGGCTGATCTGTTCTGGAGTGTTCAGGGCTGGGCTGGAGGGTTCTGAGGCTGGTGCCGCGGGGCAGAACCGGGCCCATGCCCTCCAGCTGAGCAAACAGAACAAGTCAGTTCCAGTCAAGCCTGCCGTGCGCTCCAGCTAACCTTCCACTGCTGCCCCACGGTCCAACAGAGACGAGCAACAGCAGACGCCCTCGTCCTCATCTCCAGCAGCCCCACGGGTCTCTCTACATTTACATTTAGTCATTTAGCAGACGCTCTTATCCAGAGCGACTTACAGTAATTACAGGGACATTCCCCCCGAGGCAAGTAGGGTGAAGTGCCTTGCCCAAGGACACAACATCATGTGGCACGGCGGGGAATCGATCCGGCAACCTTCTGATTACTAGCCCGACTCCCTCAACGCTCAGCCATCTGACTCCCTCTCTCCTGGAGAAATGAACAGTTTAGCACTCAGAGAGATCTGTTTCAAGGTCTGAGAGCACGTCTGATAGATCACCTGGGTCCAATAGAAAAACACAAAGGATTATGCTGAAAAGATGCAAAGTCATTCTGCTGAGAACATGCAAAGTCGGCATATTTTGCACACGAAAGACTGTCCTGCAGACTGCTGACATTGACAGTCAGCAGAATGTTAAGTAGAATCATGCTGTTATAGGAACTCTCCCCCTCTCTGTATTTGTCTCACTCCCCCCTTTCCCTCTCTCTCTCTAGTCCACAACAGCTGGGGAGAGACTGAGTCATACCTCTCTCAAACAAAACATGCCTGCTGTTTATAAACACACACACACACACCCCCGTGCGCACACACACATTCCTCATCCCTCACCCTGAAAAGAGCAAATTCAGAGGGAGGGAAATGAAGAACCCATCCAGAAGAGGTGGACAGGATGAGGACAGGAAGAGAGGAAGAGGGGATGAGGAGAAGAAGAAGAGAGGAGGACAGGAGGAGGAGAAAAGGACTCCCATAACCCTGTCCAGCAGCACTCAACATCATTATATATATCATCAATTGTGGGATGCGAGTCTAGACCCTGTGAAAACAGCAGGGCTGGATCTAAGCCTGGGAGTGGGGCCGGGTCTGGAGACAGGAGGCTGCCACTGGGACTGCTGCTAACTGGCACCAGCACAAATCAAGTTACCAGGCAGGCAGGCCGGCCGGCTAGCTGGGTCGAGATGGGTCGATAAAGACAAAGGCCTGGTAGGTGTGAGCCCCCTGTAGGGTTCCGTTTGATATTTCCATAGTGCAGCAGTGCCTGGCTAATGAGTCCATGACGTGGGACAACAGTCCTGAAAGAACCCCATCTCTGTGGCCCCAGGACATTCTGCTGTCAACAGTGTGTGTGTGTGTGTGTGTGTGTGTGTGTGTGTGTGTGTGTGTGTGTGTGTGTGTGTGTGTGTGAGAGTGAGTAGAGATGTGGATCACAGGGAGAAGAGACAGACACACAGAGAGAGAGACAGAGAGACATTGACAGAGAGAGAGACAGAGCGAGTGTGTGTGTGGAGTAAAAATGTGTGCATTCATTCACACTAATGTGTGCATGCATGTGTGTTTGTTTGGACCCACTTAGTCTGGGCTTCTGATCCCTAAAACACATACTGCCTCCCCTCACCCATACTCCCCACCCACCCCCCCCCCCCTCCTGCCCCATCCTCCAGAGCAGAGCTGGGTACCCCCACTCATCTGCCGTCCCTCCCCCTGTAGGGTGCAGCAGTAGGCAGGGGAGGAGACCCATCTCTGTGGGGCGCTCAGGATCACTGGGTCAAACACATCAGACTGAAACTCAGTGGAGCATTCCTGTGGGCCCTCCCCCCATATCCATACACACACACACACACTAGCATCACTGCTCCTATTGTGCTTGCAAGGCCGTCAAGGACATCCAACACCACATCCTTCAAACAGATACCCGATCCATCCAACAGTGTATCCATCCAACCCCGGTGAGATTCCTCCAATGCTGCTACGGGGCCTGGGGCTACTCATCCATACACCGTCCACCCCGTGGCAGGCCTGCTGGAGCCCCCCCGCTATGGAGCTGGAAGCAGACCCCTTGCTCTGCGGTGACCCCTGGGTGACCTTGACAGAAACCGCTCTGGGAGGGGCTCTGGAGTTCTTCAGAGGCCAGATTAACCCGTGTTATCTTGGGGTCATTCTGACCCATCAGTCGTTGTGACCCACCATCGTATTGTGACACCTTTACCGCGTACAAAAACAAAGTAAAGCATTTTCTTTTAACCGTTGGGCTGTCTCAGACCCCCCCCCCCCCACACATTGCGAAGGTTAAAAGAAAATGATTTGTTTTTGTATTGGGTTACATTGGGTAAACACAACAATGGTTCGTTATGAACCTATGGGTCATGTGACCCGAAGGCAGCGGGTTCCGGGTTAAGAAAGGGAGTGGAGAAGAGGTGTGTGACAGCAGGGGAGCACAGTGGGAACGCCTGAGTGTGTTTAAACATGCATGCACGCACACGCACACACAAACACTCCACTCTAAATGCTATAGAACCACCTAGGGTTCCCTAACAGGGTGACTCCCCTCTTTATTTCTCCCCCCCCTCTCTCCTCCTCTCTCTCTGGTGGAAACTTCAGCTGGGCTATAATGAGTCTCCTGTAACAACTTCATGGTTACGACAGCCTTTACAGAAGTGGGAGCCATAAAAGCCTTCACATGAAAGAGACACAGGGAGAGAGGAGGGAAAGAGAGAGGCCTTTTGGTTTCTGTTTTCCATACATGACACACTCAATGCAATGGATTTCTGTGGAGCGACCTGGGGAGTGAGTTTGAGCGAGATCCCCTTTCAGCCACAAACCTAGTTCACATTCAGGTTCTGTCCTGTCCTTATGGTTAGTGTGTCTGTGCGACATACCAGCCCACAGTGTAGACTCACAGGTCATGGGGCCAGGTCGACTGGAAGCTTATACCCCATCTCCCTCCTAGTTCATTTCCAGTCAGTCCATCACTGACTGTCTCCTCTTTCTGATACAGAATACATTCCTCACGCTGTGTCTGACGTCGCCATCACTCTTTCTTTCATCTGTCTCTCGACGGGAAGTGGAGAGACAGACACAACTAGAGGCCAGGAGGTAGTGATGGTCTCTCCAGGGATGGAATATGTCAACATCCACGTGGACTGGGAAAGAAACACGCACACCACATTCCTCGACTCCAACCCTCTAATCCAGACATACACTACACACAGGAATGAGCCCATAAACAAACAAAGGTCCTCTCGACCAAATACACTTCTCTGGCATAAACGATTTATGTGCACGTCAGTATCAAACTATTTATCTAAACCAGCTCATCCTTGTTGAAACCGGACTGTTGAAGGCCACCATGTGTGAGCAGCGAGGAGCCTACCTTCCCCCCTCCCCATCCAGGGTCACCCCCCCCCCCGCGCGCCCAAACAGTGACATGTACAGTAAATATCACATTCTACCCATTCCTTTTCAACTGTCAAATGTAAAGACTTCGGTGTGGCAAGCTGAATGGTTGCTTGTTTACTTAGTACACTAGCAGCCCCATGTAGGGCCCACGTCTGAAACTGACAGGACCTCCCGACATTTCCCTTCATACTGTCCCATTGCTCACATATCTCCAGTCTTGGGAAATGCACCGAGAGAGGCATGCGCGACAGGCCAGGCACGGATGACGTTAATCATTTGTGGGGAGCAGAAAGGAGGCTGTAAAACATATTTGCCCTCTTTACTCCCACTGAGTCACACCAAGTCCCCACGGAGAGATTTGAGCGTTAAAAGCCAGCAGCTCGAGTCAGACAAATTAATAAGCATTTGAAAAGGATTTTCGATGTGCAGCCCTGGGGGAAAAGAACATCACCACAGATTCCCTCCATACCAACATTTTTGAGCGCTGGCCCGAGGGTTCCTTTGATGAATGCCTCATACTAAATGTGCAGAGTTCTGTAGACTAATGATGTCGTTAGAGAAAGCGAGTGGCGCTCCCCTGACCATTCTGTTTAGAGAATCGTCTCCGTCCATCAGACTGATAGCAGTGTTTATCCCATCAGGGAGAGGAGGAGAGGAGTGACCTAGAGAATTCCTCCCTCTGGGTAAATATGCCCACGCTGTAAATCAGGAGGTGTCAACTTGTGAATGTATAGACGCTTGTTGGTTAAACAGCCTTGAAAACCAAGCTCCTGTTGACTAAAGGGGGGGGGGGGGGGGGGGGGGGGGGGGCCTCAGCCCGAGAGTGAGATGAGGAGCGTTTCAAACGCACCCTCCCAGGACGGCCCCTTCAGACAACCTTTTCATGCTCTATGTTCTTCCGTCCCTCAGGAACCTGCCCAGTTGCCGGGCAGACGTCCAAGTCTCTAAACAAATCAGCAACTCCAAAGCCTTGGGGTAAATATGGCCATACCTCAGCCCCCAGAGGAGTTCAGTCCTGGTTAGCCTGGCGCTGAGACCTGGCAGTCCTGACTCAGCACATCTGATACACTCCTGTACTGAGCATGTCAAACCCACAGCTCTGTCAACATGAGTTAGCATCTGCTCCATCACTACCACAGGTGACCTATAAGAGGCAGGCTAACCAGCCACGGACAATATACATAATCCTGGCTCTTGATGCAGGAAACAGGCCCTGACTCATCACATCACAATTGCAAAGTTCCTAATGTGAGAATCTGGAGGAAGGCCAACTCCAATGGATCTTGTCTTAGCCTGCTGGCCACTCACTAAGGAAAAATACTTCATTTATTTAGATGTTGTTCTCTCTACTAAGTAAACACAGCTTAAGCAAATTCTTGCTGAGCCTGGTTCTCAAAAGAACACCAGAACACACTGTTACACTCAAAATAAAAAATGTCCAGCCTGCATTCTCTTGAACTTAACCCGCCCATGCCAATTTATCACTAAACACGCCTAGTAACAGGCACAGGCTCCAACAGTATGTCAATCCAGAAGGTCTCTACAATGTAAACTATGAAAGCGACAGTAAAACGTGTCCCCTTGTCCCCTCCGACCTTCAGCCCTTCCTGTAAGCTGTCCACAAGGCCACCTACATAGAGCCCAGGGCCCTGCATAATGCAGCCAAACAAAAACAGAGAGGGAGAAGAAAAAAAAGATGTTTCTCTCAACAGACAAACACCTGCTCCATCACAATGGAAGAGGGCAATAACAAGGTTGTCACCAGCAGAGCTATGGGGGTCAAGGATAAAAGGGTCGCTCTCTGAAGGCTTGGGCTTGGTTTCTGCCTGGCCGGCCTTGTGACCCGCGACCTTTGACCCAGGACAGGGAGTTACGCGGGTCAAATAACATACCAGCACGGCTTCAGATCTCCACTAGGTTACGTTATGAGAAAGGTTGTTCCTATGTTTGCTGCTCCGTGTGTTGCAGTCTCTGCTCAGTGTCAGGAGATTTGTCTATGAGGCAGGAAGTCAGACCTAGAAAACCTATTAATCAGGTTTGCATACTCACCAGGGTATTGTTTCCAGGCAACCTACTTTGCATGGTGACTGCTGTAGTCAAAGCAGCAGGCAAATCCGCCCCTACACCGTTCCCCAGTGTGTTCCTGTGGGCTGATGGGGCATCTCCGGGGTCTGGGTATTTTGACCAGAAGACCTGTTTACCAGGTTCACTTGCAGGCAGTGTTAAAGTCCTCCTATAACTGCAACTAACAGGTGTAGCATGGTTTGCACGGTTAAGATTAGCAATACTTAGTTTATAATAAAGTATAGTAGTTCTTGGGGGCACCACCTCTGATTTGTGAAAGGGACAGAGGAAACCTTATTTAATAATATTCAATAATAATAGCACTCGTAATAATCAGTCTAATCTTAAGTAGGGAATTCTATGAAAGTAGAGCAGATCATGTAACGTGAGAGGTACGCAAGTATTATACACAATGATTTATTTAAGAGAATGTAATTATAGTGAACACATACCAGATAGGTTATGGGTTAGTTGGGCTAAAGCAGTACAGTAGGCCTACATTCTAATGAGAGCGCACTACACAATGGCTGCGTAGAGCGCGTGTGGAGGGGGAGGGGAGAGAGAGTGAGGAAGAGGTAGAGAGGAAGAGGCTTCTATAGTAACAATGGACGATCAATAGCAACTGACCTAACGATGGTCAAGTTAAATCATTTGTAAAATACAATCAAACATCAACAATTCAATCACAACATGCCAATATGTCACAAGTAAGAAATATTGCAAATCGCAGTTACTGTTGTCGGTTTGAAGAACGGAGTCAATGGTTCGTTATGTCCAACGAATAGGAAACGGAATCTCTCGTCAAAGTTCCGGGCGCAAAGTGAATGTGCAGGTTATGAGGTAAAGGTTAGAGAATGTCGCGAACACCTCAAGTTGATCCTACGAACAAGCGGGGGTGATTGTACGTTTGGGGGTTTTATACTAGGGGGAAGGACCTTGCCCCCTTTTCGGGGGTAGGAGAAAGGTGTGGATGGTCCCAAGCTTTGTCTGTTGACTCTCTGCTACACAGGAAAGGTCAGGACTGGGACCATTCCATCAGGCCTGTCCTCATGCTACCTAGAGTCAACACACCAGGTCCACACACAGCCACTGTCAAGGTCTACGCACATCATTCGATAACCCTGAGAAATGGAGTACTTCTTGTATTCAGAGGGCATCAGTGGACCTGTAGTTAGTAATGTAACTCTTTAGGCAAACCACATTCTTGGAGTTGTAAAAGAATGCAGGGTATGGTGGGGGCTCCTGGGGAGATATTTCTGGATGTAGCCATTGTGTTCAACATGTAGTTGGGAAAACTCAAAACAAGACAGGACAGGAGATATGCCTACTGCATACCCTATTTGACATAGTCTGTGTAATGACAGCTAAAGTACCTAGAGCTGACAGAACCCAGACAGTCTGAACTAACCTCTCTGATACACTCAGGTGCTTGGTGAGTATGTATGTGTTTCTGTAGGCTATAGCAGGTGTCAACGTTGGTGATGAGCATATTAAGAAATGAACGTTCATCTTCGATTCCTCATATTATGAACACTATTTAGAACAAACTAAATTACAGTACCACAATTCTACGGCGTGGCGTCTTTAGTTTGGTTAGCACTTCCATACAAAATCCCCGAATATCGTATCACAATTGACCGCAACACCTATTACAATATTTAGCATTTTACTGCGGTAATTTGTTACTCTAGGAACATTGGGCCTATTCTAAATTGAAACTTTAATCTGCCTAAATTGCATCAAATGAACGGTTTAAATTACGTTCACTGTCAACCCTTGATTAGCTTGTTTACTAGGCTGGAAAGAATGCAATGCTAAATTACATGTGCTGCTTGAAGCCTATATTTGTCGAAGTTACCTTGTAACTCTTCGCCATTCTGAAACTCCACGCCATCCTTTTGCCTGGCTTTGACCGTTGCCCTACGTGTCCACTACAGCGTTTTTTAACGCTCTGCACAGCTTGCACATCATCGCTCAGGGGCGTGTTGGACAAGTTAATATGAGTTGTAGTTCTCTAAGGTCACTGTTGCAGTCATGGCCTATAGACTTGGGTTCATGTACTCACAATATCGATCAAAATACCACTTTTGCACAATATTTGTGTTTTAAAGTCAGGCTCGTCACATTACGTAACTTTGTTCTGAACAGGACTGGGTGTGCAGCCACACACATAAGTTTCTCCTTCATCTTGAAACTGTGAAACCTAGAAATGTTTACCATGAGCAACGGTTGCTACGTTACCAGAAACAAGAAACCAATCCCATTGGCCAACGCTAGCGTTTAACTCTCCTCATTTACATAAAGTTGATAAATTTCTACTTGCTACGCCCCGCTCCGCCCACTATGCCCACAATGCCAGCGTTAAGGCCCGGCTTTATTGAAAATTAATTGGAAGCCGACGCTCTGCGCCGCCCGTTCCTAAGTAGTGGACACGCATTTGGATAGGTAACCACGCACGGGACCTCTGCACTATGCCCTTTATCCAATTTAAACGCAGTAGTTTTGATTTCAACACTACAAACACTGAGCTGACCAAATCAAAACAAAAACCCGCGTTTTTACGCAGATCTTGGAAAATGATAAAATCTAATAATATTGGGAATGGTGGATAAACCAGTTCTAATATTTTAATATCCAAATGCCCTCCTCACAGTACAGCAGGTGAGTTATTGGAAAAGAATGCAGGGGCATTTTAATGGGGGTGGATGAGGGAGGGGAGGGTAGGGGGGTGGTGGGGGTTCGATGAGGGGGCTACTCTCACTTTCAGTCTGGCTGCTCTGCCCCAGTCCATTCGAGGAATGTCTGTCTGGCAGGCAGCGATGCGTGTGGGCGCACAGACACACCTGGAGACGGCTGACCACACCTGGGACACCTGTGACATCATCACCCAGCGCTGCAGCCCACCTAGAGAGGGTCACCCGACCTGGCGAGGGGCAGACAGAGGAGCACTTGTCCCCCTGTCAGTCCTCAGGTTGACTCAGCCCTGTAAGCGGACTGTTCACAGCCACCTGCCTCTCACACAAACTCTTACCGAAACCCAGTCTATACACACACACACATGGACACGGACACACAAAGTCCCATGAAGAAGAGCCAGAGCATGGGTTAGAAAAGTTTCCATAACAAAAGTGGCTGCTTTTTGGTTTCTATGTGTTTGTTTGTTTGTTTGTTTCACAACATGTGCTGATAGGAAAATAATACTAGAAAATGGTTCCAATAGCCTTTGGGGGGAGAGGACCCTCAATCAAAACAGAGCAAAGACAGAGAGAGGCAGGGTGATTAGTTGCGAGTTCCAATGGTTACCGAGGGTTACAACGATAACCTACCCCAATTACAGGGGCAGCCAGCTGGCATACCAGCACACCCTCAAAGACCAATCAGATATTGGTTTTCTCCACTCCAGCCAAAACACAAAGATTGGATGGTGGGCATCATATGAGCCATCTGTACAGACAAGATGGAGACTGTGGTTACAAAGTGAAGCAGCCAATAGCATTATCTCTCTCTATCCTCCCACTTACAGCTGATTCAGGATCTTATGTTGTACATCAGCAACACCAGGTTAGTCAACACCAGAACCAAACATCTCACCACTGCTCAACATGGGTTGTATGACATCATTTTTGTGCACGTCAGCCTGTAAAGAAACACTAACTAATCCATTGTGTAATTTGACGTTTATCAGTATACCAGTAGGGGGCAGAGTAGCTGTCCAGTAATGAGGACCTGACCGCACCAAAACAAAATCACACTGCGAATATCCGGTTCCAATAGGAGCGCTGGGGGGGGGGGGGGGGGTTAATGGGGCATAAGGGGCCTAGGATACTGCTCTGGGGTAGGGGTGGGGTAGATTTGGGCTAGAGGATTTGGGCTAGAAGACTGGGATTGGGTTGACTGGGGGTGGGGCTAGGGGGACAGGGGAGGTTGGGGGCTAGGAGACTGGGGATTGGGAGGGTGATGACTGGGGTTGGGGGTTTGGGGGGCCAGAGGGGGAATGGTGAACAGGGGCTGAAAGAAGGTTGAGCAGTTGGGGTGAGGCGGGGGAGGATATGGGTGAGGAAGGGAGGGGGTGCAGGTGATGAGGGGACTGAGGGTGAGGGGGTTTAAAACGAAATGGGCAAGTGCAGACGTGAGGACAAGCAGCTTTCAGCAGCCCTTTCTATCAGCATCAATTAGCGTGTTGTTCTGTGACTGGTGTGACCGGTTCTGGGCCGGGGCTGACGTCGGGCGAGGGAAGAGGGGGGTTCAGGAGAGGAGTGGGGGGAGGGGGGTCCGGGGAGGGGGGGTAAACACAGGCCCCCAGGGACCTCAGGGCTCAGGACAGGACAACACTGGCCCACTGCTGGCCCACAGAGGCTTGTCTGTCCCTGGTACTAGAACATGCTAGGGCTCATTTCCTACCTTCTCCTCCAATTTCCTCCTGCCGGCCCGTGTATGGGCATGGCAAAGGACGCTTCACTGCAATGCACAGAACCTCCTTCTCTCTCACATCAGTCAAATGTTACCTGTGTGTGTGACTATTTTACCTCTGTTTATGTGTGTGTGTGTGTGTGTGTGTGTACACACACGTGCGTGTCTGATGAGGGTCTGGTAGATACCACAGCAAGGGTTCCTGTGAGGCTGGCTAGCTCAATGTGAACAGTAATACTCTCGCTAACTGCTGTGGATAAGTAAGGCCTCTTTCTTCAAACACAATCTCAGACCACTTGACCAGAGAACCAAGGGGAAACTTAGTGGGCCATGGGGAGCTTTCAGAGGCAGGACAAAGGTATGGCTATACCAACTCACAAGGAGACCGAGCAAAAGCCTTGAGTGAAAACCTTGAGCATGATAAACAACGTTTTGACAGTTTCAGTTTGAACTCCTCGCTACAGATTTTCCAGGCTCTTGTTTACAAGAGGAGATTACTATCCAGGTCCAATGAGAGCAGTTTCTCTTAATGAATCTCGTGAAAGCGCCAGTCTTTCTCAAAAACAAAGCAATAACACGCACGCACGTGGAAGGCACATTAGAAGAAGAAGAAAAAAAAAAGCTGTAAAACATACAGCTAATACCTCTGGGAAGAAAAGTAGCCTGTCTCACCAATTCAAGTCAAGGGCCATTTTCCCTGACTTCTGGGGTGCAAAAACAAACAGGGACAAAGCATGTTGTGGCGTTCACAGCGGCTGACCAATCAGGATTCAGTCTCTGAATGGCTCTGAGTGGTGTGGCATACAGATGCGCGATTCAGAACGGGAGGTGTCAGCTGGCAGGTAAATAAACAACTTGGCTTGCCAGCAACAGAGTAGAGAGAGAGAGAGAGAGAGAGAGAGGTGCAGAGAGAATGGGGGGAGGGAGATAGAGTGAGTGTGAGAGGAGAGAGAGAGAGAGAGAGAGAGAGAGAGAGAGAGAGAGAGAGAGAGAGAGAGTTGCAGAGAGACAGGGGGCAGAGAGCAGAGAGCAGAAAGGTACATGAGGAGGTTAAGCAGTGAAAGGTCATAGCCTGTGTGAGAGAGGGCTTTACCAGAATAGAATATGAGATAACCTCTCAGCCACTGGATCCGATTGGAGACTCATCTGTTTCTAAGAAGGAATTTCGTTGTTTTCAAAAGCTGACAGTATGTTATCAGTCTACAGCCATTACTATTTCTACAGGAAGATTGGTTAAGTGTGATGTTACCTCTTACAGAAACGAACACTAGCTCGCTCCCAGTGACGAGAAACATTTGGTGAGGCCAAAAAACAGGCATCAGTCAACTGCTAGTAGGGCACACCTGGACTCAGAAATGTGACCTCATTTCTGTCTCTGCCATATTGTACAGAAAACACACACACACACTTGACGTGTGTGTTGTGTCTGTGTGTGTGTGTGTGTCTGTGTGTGTATGAGCAAGCCTCAGAAGAGTGCAGTCATTAGCTGGCTGACAAACAAGGCTCTGTGTACCAGCAGTGTGTGTAAGTGTGTGTGTGTGTGCACATTGGGGCAGGGCGGGGGAGATTCTTGCCTATGGACACTCCAGGAGGGGGGAAAGGGGAGATCCGGGGCTTTGACTGCCTAGCGTATTAGGCGGGGCCGGCCCTGGCAGACTTCCCAGGGCTGAGCGCCAGCAGGCTGGATCAGATAGGGAGAGCTCCCTGAACAGACCCCACAAGGCTGAATGGAGCCAGGCTGGGACAACATGCTAACGTTCCTCTGGGAGAAGTCACTAGAGCAGCATGCTAACGTGCCTCTGGGAGAAACTTCACTAGAGCAGCATGCCAACGTTTCTCCAGGAGAAACTTCACTAGAGCAGCATGCCAACGTTTCTCTGTGAGAAGTCACTAGAGCAGCTTGCTAACGCTCCTCTGGGAGAAACTTCACTAGAGCCGCATGCTAACGTTCCTCTGGGAGAAACTTCAATAGAGCAGCATGCCAACGTTCCTCTGGGATAAGTCTAGAGCAGCATGCCAACGTTCTTCTGGGAGAAACTTAACTAGAGCAGCATGC
Source organism: Hypomesus transpacificus (assembly GCF_021917145.1). Classification (NCBI taxonomy): domain Eukaryota; kingdom Metazoa; phylum Chordata; class Actinopteri; order Osmeriformes; family Osmeridae; genus Hypomesus; species Hypomesus transpacificus. The sequence continues at coordinate 2,627,847 of NC_061061.1, read as the reverse complement.
TAATGTTCCTCTGTGAGAAGTTACTAGAGCAGCATGCTAACGTTCCTCTGGGAGAAGTCACTAGAGCAGCATGCTAACGTGCCTCTGGGAGAAACTTCACTCGAGCAGCATGCCAACATTTCTCTGTGAGAAGTCACTAGAGCAGCTTGCTAACGCTCCTCTGGGAGAAACTTCACTAGAGCCGCATGCTAACGTTCCTCTGGGAGAAACTTCAATAGAGCAGCATGCCAACGTTCCTCTGGGATAAGTCTAGAGCAGCATGCCAACGTTCTTCTGGGAGAAACTTCACTAGAGCAGCATGCTAATGTTCCTCTGTGAGAAGTCACTAGAGCAGCATGCTAACGTGTCTCTGGGAGAAACTTCACTAGAGCAGCATGCTAACGCTCCTCTGGGAGAAACTTCCCTCGAGCAGCATGCTAACGTTCCTCTGTAAGTTACTAGAGCAGCATGCCTACGTCCCTCTGGGAGAAGTCACTACGCCTGACAGCAGCCATGCTATAATCATGACTAGACTTACAGAGTACATCATTAACACAATAGCCACACAAAAAAACTACCTGTAGGTTCTAAGTATTACACTTAACAATTAAAAGTGAGAGTTGATGGGTGATTAGATGTCGAGCTATACATATTCATTTCTGTGTAATGGACGCATGTGGGGGAGGGGGATTGACACAGGTGACCTAGTCGGCCTGTTCCTGTGCGTGATCAGCACCATGGACAGAGGATAAAAAGCCCTCTTGTCTCGTGACCACCTCACGCAATAAGACCCATTGAAAACATGAAAAACCAAACTAAAGCAACTAAATCCAAAGCAGACTGCTTTTTAGGAGCTGCAGCTGCACCGAGCACCAGACACGATCATCCACTCAAAACAGGATTAACCTCTCGAGACAGCTGACAGCTGAGGCAATCCGAGAGCATTTCCGCTTGCCTCACCCATCCCCACTGTCCACTCAAATGGAACGAAAACACGGAAGTAAAACAAATAAAGTTTAAAACCCAACTCGAAAAGCTGTCACGATATACAATTTTGCCAACAATATCCCCATTCATTTCATCATTCGGCTATGGGCTGACAAATTAAGGTGCTCCTCCCGTTATGTAGTAGGACGGGCTTGTCTCGCCTTTCCCCACGGTTGGCTAGGCAACCGGAAAAAAGAAAGCGACCCATTGACGCTGCAGAATGGGAGCGAAGTAGTTGTACAAGCAACATTTAAACTCTGTCAAAGTAGCCTACTGTAGTAGAGTTTGGCTCCTTTAAATCTAATTATAGAACGCTGTGAAGCTGAAATACCGACCAACTGTTGGGTAGCTCTCCGTTTATAAGCGAAACGTTTCAAACTGTAAATTGTTTTGCTTTGCCTACCTTGTTCAGGTGGGGGTTTCGTGTAACGTCATACCCCCTCTTCTTTGTGTAAACAAAGGTCTTGCTTTGGTCTTCAGATTTATGCATCTCCGTCTCGACCGATTCCCGCTTGA